>NC_081357.1:93079868-93379868 GCF_030684315.1 Stegostoma tigrinum
AGTTATTCACAGGCCACCAAGTAGTAGAGGTATTGTGGAGCTTGTTATAAATCAGGAGATGAGAGAAGATTGTAGCATTTGCAACACTGTAATGATTGACTTCAGTCTGCATATCTACTGGGTAAATCAATATGAGTGTTCAAACTGTGAATAGCAAGTTTTTGGAGTGTCTGAGACAGTTTTCTCGAGCAGCATGTTGAAGAGTTGATTAGGGGAAAGGCAATTTTGGACCTAATTATACAATGAACAAGGGTTAAAAATGCTGTCAAAGGATCTTTAGGAATGAGTAGCCACATATTATAGCATATTACAGTATTTTTGAAAGTGAGTAGTTCAGCCTGAAGCAAGGGCGTTCAATTAGTAATAGAGAAATTATGAAAGCATGAGGGAAAAGTTGGCTGAACTGGATTTGGAGAATACATTAAAAGGCATGATTGAACATAGGCAATGGACTTTAAAGAACTATTGCATGGTTCACGGCAACTATACATTCCTTCAAGGTGCAAAGATGCAAAAAGAAGATAAGTTTACCATGCTGACAAAGGAAGTTAAAGGTCTGATAGTCTACATCCCAGAGTTTAAGAAAAAGTGCCCACAGAGAGAGTTGATGTATATTTTAGAAAGGAGCAAGTGAAAAAGACAGATCAAAAGATTAAAAGAAAGGGTTAATAAAGTGGCCAAAAGTAGTTATACATCTGAGGATTGGGAAGTTTTTAGAATACAGCAAAGGATGACCAAGAAACTGATAGGGAAAGAAAGAATGCAATATGAATGCAATATTTAAGAACATAAGAACCAGGAGCAGGAATAGCCATGTGGCCCTTCGAGTCGCTTCATCATTCAAAAAGATCATGGCTGATCTTTTCATGGCCTCAGTTCTACTTTATCCACCCGCTCACCATAACCCTTAGTTCCTTTACTGTTCAAAATATAATCTACCTTAGCTTTAAAATCATGCAATGAGGAAGCCTCAACTACTTCGCTGGGCAGGAAATTCCACAGATTCACAACCTGTTGGGTGAAGAAGATCCTCCACAATTCAGTCTTAAATCTGGTCCCCTAAATTTTGAGGCTGTGCCATCTTGCTCTAGTTTCACTCACCAGTGAAAACAGTCTTCCTGCTTCTGTCTTATCTATTCCCTTCATTATTTTACATGCTTCCATAGAGCTCCCCTCATTCTTCTGAATTCCAACGAATATAATTGCAGTCTATTTGGCCTCTCCTTATAAGCCACGCTCTTAACTCTGGAATCAACCTGGTAAATCTCCTCTGCATCCCCTCCAGTGCCAGTACACCCTTTTTCAAGTAAGGAGACCAAAACTGTACACAGTACTCTGGGTGTGGCCTTACCAGCACCTTATACAGCTGCAAGATAATCTCCCTGCTTTTAACTAAACAAAACAAATTGCTGGAAAAGCTCAGCAAGCTTAGCATCATCTGTGAAGAAAAAAACAGAGTTAACATTTCAGGTTCGGTGACCCTGAGAACATGCCTGCTTTTAAACCCAATCCCTCTAGCAATGAAGGACAAAATTCCATTTGCCTTCTTAAATACCTGTTGTACCTGCAAACCAACCTTCTGCAATTCATGTGTCCCTCTGCACAACAGCATGCTGCAATTTTTTATCATTCAAATAATAATCCCTTTTACTGTTAGTACTGCAAAGGTGGATGATTTCACATTTATCAATATTGAATTCCATCTGCCAGAACTTTGTCCACTCACTTGAAGTATCTGTGTCCCTCTTCAAACTTTCAGAGCCCTCAGCACACTTTGCTATACCACCCATCTTAGTGTCATCTGCAAACTTTGACACACGACGTGATCCCTGACTCCATATAATCTGTGTTAATTATAAACAATTGCAGCCTCAGCACTGATCCCTGAAGCACATCACTATTCACTGTTCGGCAACCAGAAAATAACTCATTTTTCCCCATTCTTTGTTTCTTATTAGTTAACCAATCCTCGATCCATGCCAATATATTGCCTGTAACACCGTGCACCTTTATCTTATGCAGTAGCCTTTTGTGTGGCATCTTGTCAAATGCTTTTAGAAATCCAGACCCGATCTACTGGGTACCCTTTGTCCACTGCACTCCTAATGTCTTCATAGAATTCCAGCAAGTTAATCAAGCATGACCTGCCTTTCATGAACCCATGTGCATCCGCCCAGTGGGACAATTTCGATCTTGCTATTTCTTCCTTGATGATAGATTCAAGCATTTTCCCCACTACAGAAGCTCAGCTAACCAGGCTATAATTCCTTATCTTTTGTCTACCCCCTTTTCTGAACAGTGACATCACATTGGCTAACAGACAGAAATTGGAGATTAGGAATAAATGGTAATTTTTGTATTGGCACTTTGACTATTTAAATGCAACAAAAGCTGCTGTTCACATTTTTTAACAATAATTTGGATATGGATCAAATATAATATTAACAAATTTGTACATTATGCAGTCCTTAGCAGGAATGAGTGTTTAAAAGATGTAAACCATTTTCAGGAGGATTTGGAGAGACTTAGTGAATAGGCAATAACACGGTATATGAAATAAAATTTGCAAAAATGTGAAGTTATTCCACTTTTCTGGGAAGAGCAGATGTGCAGAGTATTTCTTAATTGTTGAGAGGATGTAAATTGTAGATGTCCTAAAGGGACTTGCTTTCCTTTCAGTAAATCTCTGAAGGAAGTAAATATGGAGCAAGCTATTAGGAAGGTTGGTAGAATAGTAACCTTTACTGCAAGAGGATTTGAGTGCAGGACGAGTAAAATATTCGTTCAGTTGTGTAGGAGCTCGGTTAGACCACACACAGTGTGTCTTTTGGTCTCTTTATCTCAGGAACGATGTTGCCATTGAAGAAGTGCACCAGACTTGTTCACAGGATGGTGGGACTGTCCTTGAAGAGGGACTGGACAATCTGATTCTATATTCTCTACAGATTTGGAGATTGAGGGTTTATCTATTTGAAATCTTCAGAATACGTAAAAGGATAGACAAGGAGGGTGTAGGTAAGATAGTTCCTCTGTTTGGGGAATCTAGAAACAGGGACCACAATTTAAAAAAAGATGTTGCATTTAAGATCAACACGAGGAGTAATTCTTTATTCAGACTGTGGCAGTCTTTGCATTTGCCTACCACAGACGCTGGGATGGTATCTCAGTGACTTTAGCATGACGTTAGAGGAAGGATTGCTCTACTTCTGTGAAACTCTGCAAGCCACTTCAAGCTAAATTATCTGTGCCTATGATGGCACAAATTTGAGCCAAATGAGAAAGTTAGGCTTATGGTGCGATGCATTGGAAACTGACACGTTACCCATTGGATGCTGAATCGTAACTGGGTCCACATGATTCTTGTGAAGTTAGCATGATGGAGAGGTTGGTTCACAGTGTTGAGTGTCAAGTTTTTGCACAACTTTGCCTCTCCTGTATTACTTTGTAGTGTCAACCCATTGGCTGCAATATAGCTGGTTGAAGGCTGCTGACTGTCTGTGGAAGTATATTGCCTTAGAGAATGATCTTAAGAACCTCAGTTCTTAGAAGGCCTGTCCGCAATTATACTATCTTTGGTGGTAATAGTTTTGGCTGGCTGTTTTATGGACGATAGCAAGGACATTGACAAAGTGGCATGGATGGGAAGACAAATGCTGTTTTATCCTGAGAGAGGACATCAGATTCATTACAGTTCTCCTGGTGTGATACATTAGCAATTCAACAAATGTATCAGGGATAGATTGCTTGGATGCTGTAACAACAGACTGTGACATCCTATAAATCTCATTGCACACTGTAATCCATTGTCATCAGATTAGCAGACTGAGCTTGCATGATGGCACATGAGCAATCTAAGGTTTCATTGCAGCTGTCAGGTGACTATTGCTTGTGCTGCAGTGAAATCGTTACTTTGCTCCTTAGATGCTGAAAGATGTTTAGGCCTCCAAGTCTGCGGATGGATGTGGACACCACTTTCCCACTGGAATGTTTGAGTGCCAAGTTGACGTTGGACTCTTCCATGTTCTGACATTGGCTACAGGCTTTTTGACAGGGTTCACAGAGCACTGTGCATTTAGAATCATTGAGCTGTACAGCATTGAAACAGACCTTCGGTCCAACTTGCCCATGCTGACCAGATATGCTAAATGAATCTAGTCCCATTTGCCAGCATTTGGCCCATATCCCTTTAAAGCTTCCTAGTCCTATACCCATCCAGATGCCTTTTAAATATTGTAATTGTACCAGCATCCACCATTTCCTCTGGCATCTCATTCCATACATACATCACCCTCTGCATGGAACAGTTGCCCCTTAGGTGCCCTTTAAATCTTTCTCTTCTCACCTTATGTCTACCCTGTAGTTTTGGACTCCCCCATTGTCTATTCACTCTACCCATGCCCTTCATGATTTTATAAAACTCTATAAGGCTACCCCTCAGCCTTTGACATTCCAGGCAAAATAGCCCTAGTCTATTCAGCCTATCCCTATAGCTCAAACCCTCCGACCCAGGCAATATTCTTGTAAATCTTTTGTGAGCCTTTCGAGTTGCGCAACATTGTTCCTATAGCAGGGAGACCAGAACTGAATGCAGTATTCCAAAAGTGGCCTAAAACCAATGGCCTGTACAGCTGCGACATGACCTCCTGACTCCTATATTCAGTGCATTGACCAATAAAGGCCAACATACCAAATGCGTTCTTTACTGCCCTGTCTACCTGAGACTCCACATTCAAGGAACTATGACCCTGCGCTCCCAAATCTCTTTGTTTGGCAACACTCCCCAGGACCTTACCATTAAGTTTATAAGTCCTGCCCTGATTTGCTTTTCCAAATGCAGCTTCTCACATTTACCTAAATTAAACTCCATCTGCCACACCTCGGCCCATTGGCCCATCTAATCAAGATCCCATTGTACTCTGAGATAATCTTCTTTGCTGTCCACTGCACCTGCAATTTTGGTGTCATCTGCATTTTGCATAAACAGTAGTCTGCAGGTTGACTCATTGAAGTACTCAGCTGAGTTCTTGGCAGCTGAGCTCATAGAATAGTAACATAATAGAATGATCATCTGGCCCATCATTTGTGTGCCAGCCCTCTGAAAGAGTAACTTACCCAATGCCTTTTTGACTGTACTGTGCAAATGTATTTCTCTTCATTTAAATATTCACTTCCTTTCAAAGACAGTGATTGAATTTGCCTGTACCACTATTTTAGGCGATGCATACCATACCTTAATCACTGTTATAGGTTTTTCCTCATGCAGCTTCTTTTGCCAATCATCTCCAATTGGTGTCATCTTGTTCTTGATCTTTCTTCCTCCAATGTAAATAGTGTCTCCCCTATAAACTCTGTCCAAACCCCTCATGCTTTTGAAAATCTTTATTAAATCTTCTAATCTTCTCCAGGTATCATCCTGGTTTTTCAATAGTATTTACAGAACTGATGTTCCTTATCCCAGGAGCAGTTCTCATGAATCTTTCCTACATCCTTTCTAATTCCTTTGCATTCTTGCAAAAATATAATGCCTAAAGCTAGAGACTGGATCTAGTTGAGATCAGAGCAGGTATTTAATAAAGGTTTGTCATAACTTCATCATTTTAGTACTCAAAGCCCTTATTGTAAAAGCCCTCCTGTGTCTTGTTAGATACTTTCTCAACCTGCTCCATTACTTTCAAATAAATCATGAAATATGCTGTACTTGAGAACTCATTGAAATAAATAGGCAGCACAAAGTTAACTTGTTGCTTGTGTTGCTGTTAATGGATGTCAATTAATGGCACTTTGTGATTCCTACATTGGTTTTCAGAAGTGATCAAATTTTACCTGATAACAAAGTGTAGAGCTGGATGAACACAGCAGACCAAGCAGCATCTTAGGAGCACAAAAGCTGACGTTTCGGGCCTAGACCCTTGACCTGCTGTGTTCATCCAGCTCTACAGTTTGTTATCTCTACAGTTTGTTTCTCCAGCATCTGCAGTTCCTATTATCTCTGATAAAATTTTACCTCATCATGTTTATGTTGATTTTTTACAAAGCTACAGTCCAATTCCTCTAGAGGGCACTGTTACATTATAGGCTCAGAAACAAAAAAAACTTAAAACTACTTTCCCTTCAGAATTACTCAACAAATTAATTGTTTACGCCTTTTTAATGTTGCATTCACTTTTCTAAAGCTATTTTGGTATATAGCAGGTATTACTGTTTATGATCTTATAGGAGAGTTTGTATTATGGAAGAGTTTTTATTTGGATGTCTAATACAGTGGCATATCAATAAGCTATTTTTTAAATTATTTAAGTACGGAAAACATAGAGGCTATGGAAAAATATGACAGTTAATTCCAAAATTATCTTGGAGAGAAACAGAGAACAAAAGTTTTAAAATATTTAGTTTTTATCAATACAGCTGTTGTTACCATATGGATTGTCAATCTGATATTCTAATCAGCTTGTTGGATTCACAAGCCGTGGAACAGCTTTTAGTAAAACAAATTCAGGGTCTTTCTGTTTGAGATACGCCTCCCTTATGGTTGTATGCAGTTCTGCTGGAACATGGCAGTTTGCCAGGCCCAGAAGAAATATTGTGAGAGTGAGTCAAATTTTTTTGCAGTTCAGGGGACAGAAAGGCTCAGGCAGCATCTCACCACACCCCAAGCTTAGGGGTTGCAGTTACTACAAAAGCTCCTGTCAGCCCCTCCAGATGGTAAGCTACTGACATCAAGGGGTGCATGAAATTCTGAGCAATTTTTCCTCATTAACTATTATGTAAGTAATTTGGCATAACTAAAGAAAATTATGAAGATATAAAAAAACAGAGAAAGTTGCCAAAGCATGTTACTGGACTTCAGTATTTAGCAATTGATTGACATGGCTTCCAATTAGTTTAATCATACAAAATTAAGGGAGACAAAATAGACACACAAAAGTATACCCTGATGTTGTTGTAAAAACAGTTTGGTGGCATTTCTAAAATACTTTCTATCTGAGATTAGAATGCTGTTATTTTTGCAGTAGGTAGACTGTGCCTTGTCCTCAACAATACTGAAGTTTATACAGATTATTTGTAATGGTAGTACTGACTAAGCAACAAATGTTATAAATTATGGTGGGGATCCTTCTTGTGAATAGACTCTTAACATCTGTGAAAATTTTGTTTTGTTGTCATGCTGTAATCTGTAGATGAAGTTGACCCTCCCTGAAACGTTGCTGTGCATGCTTTTCAAGCAATTTCTCAAAGTTATTTTAAAAATCACATGTCATTAATGAACAATCTTACTATGTACAAGGCAGCTCCTTCAAGGTTAATGTTCTTTAAATGATTCTGTACTTAGAACTAGCTCCTTGATGTGAATTCCTAGAAACTATATAATGATTGGCAGCATTTAGGAGCTTTGAACACTCATAAATAGTTGCTTGTTGCAGCGATAATACTTGAATTCTGAATAAGTATTTAATTTTTAACTAACCACACAGACATCATTGTGCTCTCTTTATCGTTAAAGAATTTGTTACATATGCTGTTGTAAAGTTTGATTCTTTCTTACTATCCAAGAGGGAAATTAACGTTTTCTCAATCTGAAATTCATAGCAAGGCACAGACCCCCAACGGAACACAATGTTAATATGTATTGATATTGTTGCATGCTTGAATATAGTTAACATTTGCTGTGGTAGATTCATAAGTGCCATGAACAGCTCTCAAAAATTTAATGATTCTTTACTTTAAAACCTGTTTTTTTGTCTGGTTGGATTTACAAACAGCTGTTTGCTGTTCATACAACTGTAAACTGAACCTGTATAGTTGCGGGTGCTTTTGCATAATAAATTAACTCTTTAAATAATAACTCATTCTAGAAGAGATCTGATATGCTCCTTGATTTTCCTACAACTGTATCTAACCCATGTTGGGGGTTTGTTATTGGCCTGGAAATGAGCATCTGCCAGTCTCAGGGAGATAGAGGAGAATTGGGTTCAGAGGAGTGGTGTTGTCAGGAATGTTTTACTGTATTTTCTTGCAGTTGTAGTAACTTGAGACTGATTTTTTTCTGCATTTGTTATAAGTCATGTCCAAAAGTGAAAGCACTTTTACATATTCTGACAAAATGAAAATTGACTAAGAATGCTCAAATTTCTGGGTGTTTCCATATCATATATCATTCCATATCATTTTCAGATCTTGGTTACCTGTGCAGATACAGATGTACAGGTGCAGGTAAGTGTATACTGTTATAAAATGGAGGTTGACACCCCTCTGAGAACTAAAACCAAAACACCCAAAGAGCATTTTGCCCGATAATCTGTAAAAAGAGTGTGAGTAGTGGTGTAACCTGCCTTTCAGCAACTTCTAATCATTAAACAAAATAAATCCTTGACACTCACTTTAAATTGAACAAGTTATAATTTAGTTATCTAGCTATAACGGTGAACAAATTAGCTAAACTATTTCAAACTGAAAAAATCCCTTCTAACTAATAACTATCCCTGAATAAAGCAAGATTTTAATGGTACATTATTCCAATAAATAAAAATCTCACATATTACATAAAATGTAGTCTCATGCCTGCCTCTTTGTAGATTACGTGGAACAGTCCCTCTTCCGCACCTACACAGGCCCCAAACCCCACCTCTTCCTCTGTTACACTGATGACTGTATCGGCGCCGCCTCTTGCTCCCAAGAAGCGCTCGAGCAGTTCATCCACTTCAGCAACACCTTCCACCCCAAACTCAAGTTCACCTGGGCCATCTCCAACACATCCCTCACCCTCCTGGACCTTTCAGTCTCCATCTCAGGTAACCAGCTAGAAACTGATGTCCATTTCAAGCCCGCCGACTCCCACAGCTACCTAGAATACACCTCCTCCCGCCCACCCACCCTCCTGCAAAAATTCCATCCCCTATTCCCAATTCCTCCGGCTCCGCCGCATCTGCTCCCTTGATGAGGCATTTCACTCACACACGTCCCAGATGTCCACCGTCTTCAAGGACTGCAGCTTTCCCCCCGCTCAGTGGTCGCTAACGCCCTTGACTGCATCTCCCGCATTTCCCGCAACACATCCGCCACAACCGCCCTAAGAGGATCCCCCTCGCTCTCACATACCACCCCACCAGCCTCCGGAACAACGCATCATTCTCCGATACTTCCGCCATCTACAATCCGACTCCACCACCCAAGACACTTTTCCATTCCCACCCTTGACTGCTTTCCGGAGAGACCATTCTCTCCGTGACTCCTTTGTCCGCTCCACACTCCCCTCCAACCCCACCACACCCGGCACCTTCCCCTGCAAACGCAGGAAGTGCTACGCTTGCCCCCACACCTCCTCCCTCATCCCCATCCCAGGCCCCAAGATGACTTTGCATATTAAGCAGATATTCACCTGCACATCTGCCAATGTGGTGTACTGTATCCACTGTAGCCGGTGTGGCTACCTCTACATTGGGGAAACCAAGCGGAGGCTTGGGGACCGCTTTGCAGAACACCTCCACTCGGTTCGCAATAAACAACTGCACCTCCCAGTCGCGAACCATTTTAACTCCCCCTCCCATTCCTCAGACAACATGTCCATCATGGGCCTCCTGCAGTGCCACAAAGATGCCACCCGAAGGTTGCAGGAACAGCAACTCATTTGGCTTGGGAACCCTGCAGCCAAATGGTATCAATGTGGACTTCACAAGCTTCAAAATCTCCCCTTCCCCCGCTGCATCCCAAAACCAGCCCAGCCTGTCCCCGCCTCCCTAACCTGTTCTTCCTCTCACCTATCCCTTCCTCCCACCTCAAGCCGCACCTCCATTTCCTACCTACTAACCTCATCCCGTCTCCTTGGCCTGTCCGTCTTCCCTGGACTGACCTATCCCCTCCCTACCTCCCCACCTATACTGTCCTCTCCACCTATCTTCTTTTCTCTCCATCTTCAGTCCGCCTCCGCCTCTCTTCCTATTTATTTCAGAACCCTCTCCCTATCCCCCTCTCTGATGAAGGGTCTAGGCCTGAAATGTTAACTTTTGTGCTCCTGAGATGCTGCTTGGCCTGCTGCGTTCATCCAGCTTCACACTTTGTTATCTTGGATTCTCCAGCATCAGCACTTCCCATTATTTCTGATTACAACAGAGCAATTCATTTAGGTGTGTCGTGCTTGCAAGCTGCAGCCAAACTGACTGGTATGTGGACCTGCACCCTTCTATATAGACAGCACCTGGAGTCCTTAATTGTGAAGTCTCCTTATGGCAAAGTTACTCATACAGTAGGTTAGTGGCCTTTTGTGAGTAGTTAGAAGAAGTGGCGTAGGTGTATGCAGGAGCATGGGTGTGCGTAGGTCGGTATGATGGCATAAAACAGAGGATATGGGAATATGGTAATGGATACACGGGCATCGCGTGTCATACTGCGTATAAGGTGGCATGGGTTAAGATGGATAAGGTGTGGAATTGTTTTTGAGCTCGATAGAGCGAGGGGGTTAAAGGCGTAAGGGCTGGAAGACTTTTTGTTTTATTAGTTTTGCATTAATTTTTCACACTGTCAGTACATGGTGACAGTAGTTGCGCCCAGTCCTCATTTACGGCTGGCAACCTTCAATCTTGTTCCAGAACTTCTTGGTCCACCTCCCGTAGAACCCCTCCAGTTTAAAACAAAATGCGACCTCTCAGGCCAGCTTCTCCCAGGTCAGATATGCAGAGCTAGGAAACCTCCCATTTTTATGCTCATCAGCCAGGTGTGAAACCCAGAATCAATGTTTTGTTTCTTAAGACAGTTAGCAGAATGTCACTCAAGGTTTACTCTTACCCTGATTTTTTGCAAGTGTTACTTCATAGCTGTAGTCTTGTTGGCATTTTCCAAACTTCTGTAAATATACTAAACATGAATTCATGTATTCATGCGTTCATCAAATTCAGTAAGTATACAGCTTTGACATAAACTGGAAAGAAAGGGAGAGGAAAATTAGCTAGTTGAGGAAAATTCCAAGAAACTTACATAGACAGTATAATGATATGATTCCCATGTAAAATCTGTGGTTTACCACACTGCCTTGTCAGGTGGCAGTTTCTCATCCAGCCCAGGAATCTCCAGGAAATGAACTTTAAGTACAGAGGGCGCATCAATGGAGCATTTCAGGCCTCTGCCTCTTTTACATTTGACTAAAATTCTGGAAATGAAACATGGATGAACATAGCAGGCCAAGCAGCGTCAGAGGAGGAGGAAGGCTGATGTTTCAGGCCTGGACCCTTCTTCAGAAATGGGGGAGGGGAAGGGGGTTTTGAAATAAATAGGGAGAGAGGGGGAGGCGGATAGAAGATGGATAGAGGAGAACATAGTTGGAGAGGAGACAGACAGGTCAAAGAGGCGGGGTGGCGCCAGTAAAGGGCGGTGTAGGTGGGGAGGTAGGGAGGAGATAGGTCAGTCCAGGGAGGATGGACATGTCAAGGGCGCGGGATGAGGTTAGTAGGTAGGAGATGGGGTGGGGCTTGAGGAGGGAAGAAGAGATAGGTGGGAGGAAGAACAGGTTAGGGAGGCAGGGACTAGCTGGGCTGGTTTTGGGATGTGGTAGCAGGAGGGGAGATTTTGAGGGGTGTGAGGGATGAGTTGCAGGAAATGTGAGCGATGCAGTCGAGGGCGTTCTCGACTACTGAGCAGGCAAGTTGTGGTCCTTGAAAAATGAGGACATCTGAGATATACAGGAGAGGAATGCCTCATTCTGGGAGCAGATGTGGTGGAGGCAAAGGAATAGGGGATGGCATTTTTGCGGGAAGACGGGTGGTATGAGGTGTGTTCCAGATAGCTTTGGGAGTCAGTGGGTTTGAAATGAATATTGGTTTCTAGGTGGTTGCTGGAGATGGAGACAGAGAGGTCCAGGAAAGAGAGAGAGGTATAAGAGATGTCCAGGTGAACCTAAGGTTGGAGTAGAAGGTTTTGGTGAAGTGGATGAACTGTTTGAGCTCCTTGCGGGAGCATGAGGCAGCGGCAATACAGACATCAATGTAACGGAGGAAGAGGTGGGGTTTGGGGCCTGTGTAGGTGCGGAAGAGGGATTGTTCTTCGTAACCTACAAAGAGTCAGGCATAGCTTGTGCCCATGCAGCGGAGACAATGGATTGACCTGGGAAGTCAGGTTTGTGGATTTTGGGAAGGAGACAGAAGCGGGCGGTGCGGGGTTGGGAAACGATGAGGTTGGAGGCTGCGGGTGGGAGGTCGCCTGAGGTGATGAGGTTATAGATGGTTTGGGAGATGATGGTTTGGTGGTTGGGTGTGGGGTCATGATCAAGGAGGCGGTAGGAGGAGGTGTTGGAGAGTTGGTGCCTGGCCTTGGCGATGTAGAGATCAGTGCACCATACTACAACGTGCAGTTTTAGTATGGCGCACTGACCTCTACTTCGCTGAGGCCAGGCGCCAACTCTCCGACACCTCCTCCAACCGCATCCTCGATCATGACCCACACCCGACCACCAAACCATCACTTCTGTAGCAACACTGGCCCTAAATCCCACCTATTCTTCCATTACATTGATGACTGTATTGGGGCCACCTCGTGCTCCCACAAGGAGCTCAAACAGTTCATCCATTTCACCAACATCTTCCACCCCAACCTTAGGTTCACCTGGACCATCTCTTATACCTCTCTCTCCTTCCTATACCTCTCTGTCTCCATCTCTGGCAACCATGTAGAAACTGATATTCATTTCAAACCCACTGACTCCCACAGCTACCTAGAATACACCTCCCACTCACCTTCCTGCAAAAATGCCATCCGCTATTCCCAATTCCTTCGCCTCCACCACATGTGCTCCCAAGATGAAGCATTCCAATTCCGTACATCTCAGATGTCCTCATTTTTCAAGGACCACAACTTGCCCGCTCAGTGGCCGAGAACGCCCTCGACCACGTCTCCCACATTTCCGGCAACTCATCCCTCACACCCCCTCCGCGCAATAACAACCAAAACAGAATCCCCCTCGTCTTCACGTACCACCCCACCAACCTCTGGATCAAACGCATCATCCTCCAACACTTCCGCCATCTGCAATCCGACCCCACAACCAAAGACATTTTCCCCTCCCCACCCTTAACTGCTTTCCAGAGGGACCACTGTCTCCGTGACTCCCTGGTCCACTCCACACTCCCCTCCAGCCCCACCACACCCGGCACTTTACCCTGCAACCGCAGGAAGTGCTACACCTACTCCTACACTTCCCCCCCCACCCCCATCCCAGGCCCCAAGAAGACTTTCCATTTCAAGCAGATGTTCACCTGCACATCTGCTAATGTGGTATACTGCGTCCGCTGTTCCCGTTGTGGCCCCGTCTACATCGGGGAAACCAAGCGGAGGCTTGGGGACCACTTTGCAGAATACCTACTCTCAGTTCGCACTAAACAACTGTACCTCCCAGGTGCGAATCATTTCAACTCTCCCTCCCGTTCCTTAGATGACATTTCCATCCTGGGCCTCCTGCAGTGCCACAGTGATGCTACACGAAGGTTGCAGGAGCAGCAACTCATATTCTACTTGGGAATCCTGCAACCCAATGGTATCAATGTGGACTTCACAAGCTTCAAAATCTCCCCTACTGCTACCACATCCCAAAACCAGCCTAGCTCGACCTTCCTCCCACCTATTCCCTGCTCTGTCCTCAAACCCCACCCCCATTTCCTACCTACTAACCTCATCCCGCCCCCTCGACCTGTCCGTCCTCCCCGGACTGACCTATCTCCTCCCTACCTCCCCACCTACACTCACCTTTACTGGCTCCATCCCTGCCTCTTTGACCTGTCTGTCTCCTCTCCACCTATCTTCTCCTCTATCTATCTTCCATCCGCCTCCCCCTCTCTCCCTATTTATTTCAGAACCCCCTTCCCCTCCCCCATTTCTGAGGAAGGGTCTAGGCCCGAAATGTCAACCCTCCTGCTCCTCCGATGCTTCTTGGCCTGCCGTGTTCATCCAACTCCACGCTTTGTTATCTCAGATTCTCCAGCACCTGCAGTTCCTACTATCTCTGAAACATTTCCTAGCTGCTGTCAGTTCTGATAACGAGTCACTGGACTCAGAAGAACTAAGAACAGTACAACACAGGAACAAGCCGTTTGGCTCACTGAGACTACGATGATACATGAAGCCTTTCTCAACTAAAAACCTTTTGCCTCTATGTTGACACTGTATCTGGGTTCCCTGCCAATTCATATATCTGTCAAGATGCCTCTTAGATGATGCATCTTAGATTATGTCATGTGGCAGCACCTTCCAGCCACTTGCAACCCTCCGTGTAAAGAAATCTTGTGGTTCACATCTCCTTTAAACTTACCCCCTTTTATGTTAAATCTATGTCACTTTGTAATTAAAATTTCCACCCTGTGAAAAATACTATGACTATTCATTCTAATAGTGCCTCTCATAATTTTGTAAACTTATAACAGGCCACTTTTCATTGTTCGAAGTTCAAGTGAAAACAAATTAAATTTGTCCAGTCTCCCTTCATAGCTAATACCTCCAAACAAGGCAATATCCTGGTAAACTTCATAGCTCCTTTTTGCCCTCCAGTTCCTTGTTTGAGTTCTTTCCTGCGATCTTTGTATTCTTCGAGGGCTCTGTTTGACTTCAGTTTCCTAAACCTTGCATATGCCTCCTTTTTCTTTTTAACTCTGCTTTCTTCCCACAGCTGCCATTAGACCTGATGAATATTGCCAGCATTTCTGTTTTTGTTGTAAATATGGGGGTACACGTAGAGTTTACCTCAGAGATTCAACTCTTTACAGGTTGGATGTAACCCTGTGCTTTTGTTGTTGAAGTATAGATTTTTCATTGAATGTAACAGTGGACCTCAGACTGAATTTTCCTTAAGATTGGCTAAGGTAAATTTCTGGGAGGTTCGTGGAGAGATTCTCTCCATGAGCTTTTGTGTGTTTACTCACACAATTTTACATTCCTCACCTTATTAAGTATGCATTACACCTCCACAGTGCTGCTGTAAAGCTGTCTTGCACGCACAGCAGCAAAAATTCTCATTACTGCTGGAACCATTTGGTTTCCTGCGACCGGTGATATTCTTAAAGCCTAACTCTGAATCAGTTCAAATACTGCAAGCCAGGAATAATCCTTTGCACTTCTGGTGTGAGAAGAATCGATAAATGGATGGCCAGTAGAGGCAGGTTAGCATCCCACTTTGCTTACAGACAATGGCGGTGCTGTTGGACTGAGTGATGGACAGGAGGGTCATCCTTTTTCTTCAGGACCTCCAGAGGACACTGTGGCATCAAACCCTGTGAACCTGGTCTGCTGCTGCCACAGGGTCAGTACAGTGTCCATGGTCTGGATGAACACCCAGCAATACTGCAAGATGGTTAAAGATCTTCTGCAATCCTCAAGTGTAAGGGGCACCGAATTCTCTCTGCTACCCCGCACTCACTTTAACTCTATCACTGTTCACATGTCCCATAGACTACCACATCCAGTGTTGTATGCACCATTTTCCATCAAGTGCTCCCGCCCCAGATAACTAATCCTTTCTGCCCTCTTACCTTCCTACTTGTTTGCTCAGGATATTCCCCCACACTTCTTCCACTACACCAACACCAAAAGCTGTGTCAGCCACTTCATCTCACACTACCTTTGTCTCATTGCAGGAGAAAGCAACCCACAATAGAGTTGGGTGGGCCAAAATGTCCCAAAAGAAGAGAACCTTAGTCTTTGTGGGAGAGGATTGAGACTTCTCATGTGGTGATCTAAAAGGTCTGGTCACTGAAGGTCAATGTGGGCTACCTCTTACATTCCTCTGGTAGAAAATTTCAGGAGATCAGTTGTGGGGCTAGGAGGCAGCAATTTGGGATGTAGAGACAACAATAATAGTGACATGGCCAACTTAACATATAAGAGATGATGGGGCATTGGGGGACAGGGGTTACTCTGGGAAGTGAGTGTCAGGGGAGGGGGATCATTAATGGTAACCACCACTCTGGCTTTGATGGGAGAACAGCGCTCCATGATGGTTGGCTTAGCTGCAGGCCCAGGATTCAGATGGTAACATAAGGAATGAAAACTTAAATTAAGGAATTGGATAGAAATGTGTGGAAGCTCAGAAATGATGGGTCAACAGAAAGTGTAAAGAAGAAAGAAATATGAAGGTTTGGCATATTCCCTAGATTACGAGGTTTTGTGCTGCATTCTATCTTCACTTTAATTGCAAAAGCTTAATGGAAATAAAATATCACTGCTGTCATACCTAAAGTGAGCAGAGCATGCGGTTTTGCTTGTCTGTGATACAGACTACTTATGAGCAATTTGAGGTCCTTCAAGGGGCACTTGCATTAATCAGGTATTATAATAATACAGGTTAAAGGCAGTGAAAAACTTAGCGAGATACACATCTCGGTCACAAGTTTCCTTGACCGTTGCAAATTGTTCATTGTGGTCTCAGTGAAGCAGAAATAGTCACAGGTGACTAATGGGCCACAACTCACAAAGAGGTCTTGGACAAGCTTACTGAGTGGGCAGGATCATAACAGATTGAATATGGTGTGGAAATGCGAGGTTATCTGCTGTGGTAGGAGAAACATGTACAGAATAATTCTTAAATGACAAAAGGTTAGCAAGTGTAGATCATAGAATCCCTACAGTGTGAAAACAGGCTGTTTAGCCCAACAAGTTCACACCACCCTTCAGAGCATCCCACCCAGACTCATCTCTCATAACCCAAATATACACATTCCTAAACACTATGGGCAATTTAGTATGGCCAATCCACCTAGCCTGCACATGTTTTGGACTTTGGGAGAAAACTCAGACACGGGGAGATTCCGCACAGACAGTCACCTGGGGATGGAATCAAACCCGGATCCCTGCGCAGTGAGGCAGCAGTAATAACCACTGAGCCAAAAGGACCTCATCACTTTGTTACTGAAGCTGAATCTACAAGTGCAGCAAGCTATTGGGAAGGCTAATGGAATGTCAGCCTTAATTGCAAGAGGATTTGAGTAAAGGAATCATGAAGTCTTCAGTTGTGTAGAAGCTTAGCTAAACTGCACTTAGACTCCTGTAAACAGTTTCCCTCTCATCACCTCAGGAAGGATATGACTGCCATTGTAGGAGTGCAACAAAGGTTCCTCATAATTGCTGCTGGCATAGCAGTACTGTCCTGTGAAATGAGATTAGGCTCACTTGGCCTGTGTTTTCCAGTGCTTTGTGGAATCAGCTAATATAATCGAAACCCAACAAAGTACTGAATGGGACAGGCAGAGTAGATGCAGATAAAATTTCACCCCCTGCTGAGAGTCTAGAACCAGTGGGTGCAATTTAAAAATTATGTGAATGTCATTTAGTTTTTCTGGTCAGATTAAAATCACACAGCAGTGAATCTAGAATTTTCAACCTCAGAGGGTTGCAAAAGCTCAGTTTTTATTGTTCTAAAGGTAAAAAGTGATAGATTTCAGATGGGCAGTGACATACAAGTGTATGAGATAGTTTGGGTAAAAGATTGAAGTGTTTAATCATCCAAGATCATATTAAGTAGCAGAGCAGGCTGGATGGGCTGAATGGCCTACTCTTGTAACTGTGTTCTGTGGAATTCCCCAGAATTGACATTTAGCCAATTTTTGGTAAAATTCAGCCATTCATTTTTCTGTACCTGCCATATTTTCCTGACAGTCTTGCCATTGCCCAAATCATTCAGGGTTTGAGAAAATTCTGGCCCTTTCCCAAAACAGAGGCCCACAATTTAACAGTATCAGAGATAATGGATTCTCAGGAGCACAAAAGCTGACGTTACGGGCCTAGACCCTTCATCAGAGAGGGGGATGCGGTGTGGGTTCTGGAATAAATAGGGAGAGAGGGGGAGGCGGACCGAATAAATTGGGAGAGAGGGGGAGGTGGACCTTTTGTCATTTAAGAATTATTCTGTACATGTTTCTCCTACCACAGCAGATAACCTCACTTTTCCACACCATATTCAAACTGTTATGATCCTGCCCACTCAGTAAGTTTGCCCAAGACCTCTTGTGAGTTGTGGCCCATTAGTCACCTGTGGCTTCCTCTACATTGGGGAAACCAAGCAGAGGCTTGGGGACCGCTTTGCAGAACACCTCCGCTCAGTTCGCAACAAACAACTGCACCTCCCAGTCGCAAACCATTTTCACTCCCCCTCCCATTCTTTAGATGACATGTCCATCATGGGTCTCCTGCAGTGCCACAATGATGCCACCCGCAGGTTGCAGGAACAGCAACTCATATTCCGCCTGGGAACCCTGCAGCCTAATGGTATCAATGTGGACTTCACCAGTTTCAAAATCTCCCCTCCCCCCACTGTACCACACAACCAGCCCAGCTCTTCCCCTCCACCCACTGCATCCCAAAACCAGTCCAACCTGTCTCTGCCTCCCTAACCTGTTCTTCCTCTCACCCATCCCTTCCTCCCACCCCAAGCCGCACCCCCATCTACCTACTAATCTCATCCCACCTCCTTGACCTGCTCGTCTTCCCTGGACTGACCTATCCCCTCCCTACCTCCCCACCTATACTCTCTCCACCTATCTTCTTTTCTCTCCATCTTCGGTCCGCCTCCCCCTCTCTCCCTATTTATTCCAGAACCCTCACCCCATCCCCCTCTCTGATGAAGGGTCTAGGCCCGAAACGTCAGCTTTTGTGCTCCTGAGATGCCGCTTGGCCTGCTGTGTTCATCCAGCCTCACATTTTATTATCCCACAATTTAACAAGCATTACTGAGCAATCAACAAGATGGCCATTATTTAGAAAGATTAATCAACATTTTCTTCATCAGCAAGACATTTGTTTTCTAGCAGAAATGATAATGTCTACAAGTTTTTGAATCAAGGTTTCTTTCTTTAGATTTTGAATTATTTTTAGTTTCACTAGTTTTCTTCGAAGCCCAAAGGAATTTGAAAGTCATGAAATGTGTTTTGGATAAAAGGAATATTTATTCTGTATAAAAAAAGCTGTGCTGCATTTTTATAAAAATATTCTTGTATTGTGGCAACCATCTACAGGGTGTTTCATTAAAATGGGAGGTGAGTGAGGCAGCAGAGAAAAGATGGTGGCACCACTGTCAAGGAAGACAGATGGTTATCAGCCTACACATTGCTGAGTATTTTGCCAGACCATGGACACTGCACTGACCTCGCTGGCAGGGCCTGTAATGTCCCCTGGTGGTCCTGAGGAAAGTAGATGGTTCTCTTTTGAACCAACCTATCCACCAAGTGACAAGTTACTTTCCCTTTCTCAACCATCTTTGAGGCAATTCTTCATGCATAGGAATCCTGAGTAGTCCCAGCAGTGGTGAGTACTTCCACTGTTAGCCATTGCAAAATAGCACATGTGAGTTGTCATAGAAGTGTGGTGCAAATGAGGAGAGCTGTGGCATGAGATAACTACTTGGAACCCCCACAGAGAAACCCTTTATGAAATTCCAAAAGTTGATGCTTGGTGCATGTTTTCTGTAAGTTACTTGAGTAATAGTAACAACTAAATGCATGCAAGGATGAATTGCAGACAAGGATTAAAGATATTTATAAAGATAAAATTCTTTAGGTTAGTTATGGGCTTGCAATTTGTAGTTGAAATTTTGGTTGTTTGGAATAAACGCTTGAAGTTAAGTTGTGTTCAGCAGCTGTGATGCTTTTGGTAGCTGAATAGTCAACATTTGTCTTTGTAAAGAGAATCAGACTCGCACTAAGTGGCTTGAGCAGCTTCTGGGGCACAAGTGAAAGCCCCTTTTCCTTATTGGTTCTGCTGGTTCATAACTGCGAGATTCATTTATCTTTTGTTGTCTGCCTTTTTAAGTCAAACCTGAAAACTTGGGTTCAGGAAAGACCGGACGAAGAGAAAGCGAAAGCCTCTGTAAAACCCTAATTAATGATTAATTTAAATATCAGCTCTACATGGTAATCTGAGAGATACTATGTTCAGAGCTTATTGTTACATTAAGAGTTTATTATCCATATTTGGTATCTTCCACCTTTGATCTATTAACTTCCTGTCTAATTAGCCATGCCTGTACTGTGCTGTTTATACATTGTGGGAAACAGTTCCATGACATCATCATACGATTGCTGCATTGTCTTTGCACTACACTTCTCAGCAGAGCATCTTCCTTTGTAACTCCTGATTGTAGAAGAAAGCCCGACTCTAAAATGCGTTATCACAATGCTAATGCAGTTCATCTGAGATTGGCAGATGGAGCTGTCTTCCCTAACCCTAACTCTAACCCTACCCTGAGCTGTCTGTTAATCAGGAATTTATTTAATCAGGAGTTTATGCTAGATTGGCCTTTACTGCAAGAGGATTTGAATTCAGAAGTAGGGATTCTTACTGCAGTTATACAGGCCTTGATTGAGGCCTTGATGCAGGCCGGGATTATTGCATACATTTTTGGTCTCCCTACCTAAGGAAGGAAATACTTGCTATAAAGGGAGGACAGCAAAGGTTCATAGGCTGTTAACAGGGATGACAGGACTGCTGGATGATGAGAGATTGGTTTGACTGGGCCTATATTCACCAGAGTTTAGAAGGATGAAAAGCGATATAGAACATAGAACATAGAACAGTACAGCACAGAACAGGCCCTTCAGCCCACAATGTTGTGCCGACCATTGATCCTCATGGATGCACCCTCAAATTTCTGTGACCATATGCATGTCCAGCAGTCTCTTAAATGACCCCAATGACCTTGCTTCCACAACTGCTGCTGGCAACGCATTCCATGCTCTCACAACTCTCTGCGTAAAGAACCTGCCTCTGACATCCCCTCTATACTTTCCACCAACCAGCTTAAAACTATGACCCCTCGTGCTAGCCATTTCTGCCCTGGGAAATAGTCTCTGGCTATCGACTCTATATGATTGAATTATATGTAGTTCCAACATGGCGAGATACACTTGATGCAGGGAAGATATAGTCTAGTTTTCCCTGCAAGTATAAAACCTGGAGACACAATTTTAGGATATGGGAAAGACTGTTTAAGACTGAGATGAGGAAATGTTTCTTCATTCAAAGGGTAGTGAACTCATGGAATTCCCTACCATAGAAGACTGCGGAAACCAAGTCACTCAATATATTCAAGAACATTAAACTTAAAGTTTTTTTGGATTTTAAAGGCATCAACAAGTGTGGGTAGAAAGCAAGAAAATGGCATTGAAATAGAGAATCAGCCAGGTCATATTGAATAGGGATATGATGTCATTTGCTGTCACTGCGATATAGTTGAGAGGGACAGGATTAGCAGCTCAGTATTCCAGGATACAGAATCTTCAGGTCAGACAGGGAAGGACATAAAAGAGGAGGACAAATTGCAGGATTGATCATGGAATCAATAAGGAGGGATGGCATCTGAGAAGGCTCCTCAAATTAAGCCATTTGGGTAGAACTTAAAAACCGTAAATGTGGGAAAGCATCCAAAAAGGATTTAGGGAGAGTACAGGATCAACATATTCCAGTAAAGGATGGGACCAACAAATACAACAAACCTTGGATATTGAGGGATATCTGGGTTTGAATAAAGTGAAAAATGGAGGCTGATGGCGGATACCAAGGGTTCAAAATGCTTAAAGCCCTACAGTAGTACAGATTGTGAAACAAAGAACTTAAAAATGAATTTAGAAGAGGGTACTGACAGGTAAAATAAAGAAAAATCATATGTTATTTTTCAAGAAGGATAACCAAGGAAAGAGTAGGGCCTATTTGGATTACAGTGACATTTGTACATGGAACTAGAGGAGATAGGTGGGTTCTAAATAAGTACTTAGTGTCAATATTCACGAGTGAGAAGAATGATGTGAGTATTGAAATCAGGGAGAAGGTTGGGATATAATAAGAAGTTAGCATTGAGAGAAAGTTCTGAGTGGTCTGGCAGGTTTAAAAGTACCTCTTGGACTTGATGAAATGCATTCAAAGCGGTTGAGTGAGGCAAGATAGGCTATAACAGGAATGCTGGCAATAATTTTCAGTTTTTCTCTGGCCACAGGAAAGGTGTCAGAGGATTAGAGCACAATTCATTATTCAAGAAGGGAGCAGGAATAAACCAGGAAAGTGCCAGCCAATCTGTCTAACGTCTGTGGTGTGGAAACTACTGGAAACAATCTGAGGCACAAAATTAATCTGCTTTTGAAAAGTCCCCGATGGTGAAGATGACAGCTCAAGGGAATTCAGCTAATTCATTCTAGAGTTGGCTGAGTGGCAGGAAGCAGAGCTCTAGACAAAGGATTTTTTTTTTGATTGGAAGCCTGTGTCCGGTTAAGTTCCGCAGGGTTCAGTGATAGGGCCGTTGGTGTTTTTGATATATATAAATGATTTTGACTTGAATGTAAGAAGGTTGATTGGTAAGTTCACAGATGATACAAAAATTTTTGGGGTGGGAAAATAGAACGATAGCCTGAGATTACAGGAGTATGTCAACACACTGGACATCTGCAGAGAGATTGGATACACTGGGGTTTTTTTAGGAGCAAAGAAGAGTTCGGGATGACATGATTGAAATGCATAAAATTATGAATGGCATAGGGAGGGTAGACAGGAAGGGAGTTTTCCCTTGGAGGGATCAGTGGCGAGGGGGCATAGCTTTATGGTAAAGAACAGGAGGATTAGACAGAATATGAGGATTTTTTGTTCACTCAGAAGGTGTTGGGTATTCAGAACTTACTGCTGCCGTGGGTGGTAGAGGCAGAAACCCTCAGTATATTTAAGAAATATTTAGATGTGCACTTGTGATGTCAAGGCATACATTGCTCTGGGTCTAGTGCTCGAAAATGGAATTGGAATAGTTTTTGATTCATGCAGACTGAATGGGCCAAAAGGCCTTTTTCTCTGCTCTGGACATATATGACTCCATGAATGGTGAACGGTTTCAAAGGCTTCCATTCATTTAGATCTGGTGAGACAGAAGATCTAATCACATTTCCAAGGAAGCCATTGTCAGGGACCTTGTGCTTTTGCCTGTGGAAATGTCCATTAAATTTCAGATATCTTCACGTGTGTGTATGTCATTTTTAAATTCTTCTTGAGACACGTACAGTCTTGATTCTTACGGTTGGCTAATCACAATTGTACCCATAAGAGAAGTTGAATGACTTCTAAAGATATATGTTTAGAAGCATCTTTGAATTCAATTTTTAAAAAGGAGATTGGTTTGTTGCAAAATTAATAATACTGTTATACACTTTGTACAATAAAATGATCAGTACTTGACATTTTTCTTCTTTTCAGTTTTTGATGTGACTTAGGCCAAAGCTTCCAAAAGCTTATGAAATGGAACTGAATGTAAAAGCCATGAAACTTGTCCTGAACAGTTTTTTGTTGCTGCTGCTCCAAGAATTCAGTACAGCTGTGAAGGATGATGTAAGATCTAGTAAGGAACTAAGATTTTCTCCTAATTTTTATTTGCGTGCGGTATTTAGCTCTTCAGTTTGGTGAATGGCATTGTTAGGCGGTAGAACATTTTTCTACTTTGTGCTCCAAATACAATGTTTAGTATTCTTTGGTCAAAGAAAGTCAAGATAAGATTTAATATAGAACTCACTTTACTGAGAATGGTACTAGAAAAAAACGGATGGAATAATTTTGTTCATAACTAACTTATGTGACCATCATCTTTTCTGTTAGCCTTGTAGATTCTTCAGAGTTAACAAATGACTTGAAATGTGCATATTTGGATAGATATTAATTGTAAAATGAAAATATTATTTAGAAGGAAGTTGGATTATCGTTTCATGTCTAAACACACGTAGAGTTATAGAGCATGGAAACAGACCGTTCGGTCCAACTAGTCCATGCCTACCATGTTCCCAAACTACGCTAGTCCCACCTGCCTACGTTTTGTCCCTGTCCATCCAACCTTTCTATTCATGTACTTATCCGAACGTTTTTAAATGTTGTAACTGTACTTACATCCATCACTTCCTCTGGCAGTTCATTCCGCACACCAACTTAGCTTAAAAATATGCCATCTACTTTAGAACTCTCCCATCTTAAGGAAAGGAGCTTTGATATTCACCTTCTCTGTGCCCCTGATGATAATATAAACTTACATAAAGGTCACCCCTCGATCTCCTACGTTCCAGTCTCCCATTCCTGCCGAAATCCTAGTGAATCTTCTCCAAACCCTCTCCAGTTTAATAGTGCCTTTCTTTAACAGGCCAACCAGAACTGAACACTGTACTCCAGAAGAGGACTCACTAATGTCCTGTACAACTTCAACATGACATCCCAACTCCTGTATTCAGTTCTAAGGAAGGGTCACTGGACCCGAAACATTAATTCTGATTTTTTTCTTCACAGATGCTGCCAGACCTGCTTAGCTTTTCTAGCAACTTGTTTTTGTTCCTATACTCAAAGGTCTGAGCAATGAAGACAAGTGTGCTGAATGCGTTCTTAACCAAGCTGTCCATCTGTGAATGTCAATTTTATAGACCATAGTGTGGAAAGCAGGCCCTTTGGACCCACAAGTCCACACTGACGCTCAGAACATTCCACCCAGATCCATCCCCCTATAACCCACCTAATCTACGTATCCCTGAACACTATGGGCAATTTAGCATGGCCATTCCACCTAGCCTGCACATCTTTGGACTGTGGGAGGAAACCGGAGCACCCGGAGGAAACCCACACAGACATGGGAGAATGTGCAAACTCCACACAGACAGTCACCCAAGGGTGGAAATCGAATCCAGGTCTCTGGCGCTGTGAGGCAGCAGTGCTAACCACTGAGCTATTATGCCGCCCCATTTCATGGAATTATGTACCTTAACTCCTGGGCATTTCTGTTTGACAACACTATCCAGGGCCCTACCATTAATTGTATCAATACTGCCCTAGTTTGTTTTACCAGAATGCAATACTTCACATTTATCCACATTAAACTCCATCTGCCACACCTCAGCCTTTTGAACCAATTGAACAAGATCTGTTCGTCATCTTAGATGACCTTCTTCATGGTCCACTATACCACTAATTTTGGTGTCATCTGCAAACTTACTAACCATGCCTCCTAGATTCTCATCCGAATCATTTAGGTAAGTGACAAACAAAGTGGACCCAGTATGATCCCTGCGGAACACCAACGGTCACAGGCCTCCAGTCGGAAAAGCAACCATTCACCACCACCCTCTGTCTCCTACCATCAAGCCAATTTTATATTCAGTTGGCGAGGTCACGCTGAATCCCATGTGATCCCACTTAACATTACTAATTAGTCTACCATGCAGAACCTTATCAAAGGCTTTACTAAAGTCCACGTAAACAACGTCTGCCACTCTGTGCTCATCAATCTTTTTGGTTACTTCCTCAAAAAACTCAGTCAAGTTTGTGAGACATGATTTCCCTCACACAAAACCAAGCTAACTATCCCTAATCATTCCTTGCCTCTCCAAATGCATGTAAATCCTATCTTTCAGAATCACCTCCAACAACTTACCCACCACTGATATCAGACTCAAATGCCTATAGTTCCCACGGTTCTCTACAATCACAATAAAAGAATAAAACTTGTAGCAGTGTTCTGTCCTTTTCTTTTTCCAAATGGTAATGAACCTGCTGGTCGTTTCTGAGCAGAGTTGTTTCGTTATGTTTGCAGTTTGCACCCATTAAAGATGGTGTTGATCATTAGGTACAATGATGTACAAGAGTGCCTTTTCACCTTTGTGATCAGTTTCAACTTCAGACAGGTTGAATGCATCAGAGTATTTGCCCTGAATATTTTTAAATTAAAAAAACAGAAGAGTCTGGGTTGGGAGCAAACAATTTTGCAACATGTGCTTGCATTCATACCAAGGAACAACCAATCTGATATCTTTTGGCTGAATCATTCAAATTCTCAGTAGTCAATGCTTCGCAGGAAAAGATTCGAAGTTAGCACATGTATTACCTATCCAGCAATCTTTCAATGAACTTGATAAACAGTAACAAAATTAACCTTACTCTAATGCAACTCAGAACCACTCTTTCTGTTGGAGCATCATGGAGTATGGCCCATGTTGTGTTATATTTGTAGGAATACATGAAGCAGATTTTCCTGTTTCTGTGCTTCAGGGTTTTATAGGTAGTCAGTAAAGGAAAATTGGTTGGAGAGGAATATACACCTATAGTGGAGCCCAACTGATTTTCCACTTGGTTACTTAAATGGAAGGAAAACATACAGACTGTTTTACTTATAGTTTCTCTTCTCTTCTTGGGCTGTGTGCTCATAATACAGTACCACCAGGTGGACAATTCTATACAATTCAATTTTCTAGTAGAAATATTCTTCATATGAATAAACACTAATGCATTAAATATACAAAACAAAAGATAATGTTCATGCATTTCCTTAGACCTTATTGCCACCATATCATTGTGAATTTACAAGATGTGTGGCAAAAGCCCTATTTCAGAGTAATGCAGAAGCAAAAGATCATATGAGTTAATGTCTTTTTTCAAGTACTTAGTCTGCATTATATCAGATTTAAGTCACAGAAACAGACCACTAAGCCCAACTATTGTATGCTTCCTACACTATATATTCCTTCTGTTCTACTTTATTCAAATTTCTTTACATATCCTTCTATTTCTATGTCTTTCATGTATTCGACTACCTTTCTCTGTTAAAGGCGTCAAAACTATTTGCTTTAATGACTTCATGCAGTAGCACAACCCACACTTCCAACACTCTCTTTAAATAAATAAGTTTCTCCTGAATTCCCTATTAGACTTATTTGTGACTATCTTGCCTTTATGGTCCCTTCTTTGGAGATTCCCTCTTTGGAACCTCCCATAAAGGGAAAGTTTTTGCTTCTGCATTATCAGATCACTTCCTAATTTTGAAAATATTAAATCACATTTTCTGAGAAATAGTATTGGGAAAATACTATACCTTTACAGCATTAATTGAAAGATGTTCAGGATACTTTCTTTGAAGATATGCTAAGCATTACAATTGGTAATTTATTTGGAAGAAAGTTTCAAGTGTAAAGTAACCGTAAACAGTCAATGCTGAAATCATTGATGTCAGAACTATGTAATAAATAATGCTCATATGTAATTACTTTCGTGAACAATAATGACAAATTAGAAAATTATTGTTTCTGTCCTGAGTGGTCTTACTAGTCTTCTACAGTGGGTTTTGTGAAAACTTTATTTGGTCACATCAGGCATAAGTTTCTCATACAATGGCATTTGGAGCTTGTGCAAAGAACTTCACAATGGTCCATTACCACAAGTGCCTAAGGAAAACCAAACAGACTGGTCCTTGTATCAACCACATTTTAATAATTTCAAAATTGTTTTATATGCAAACTGGATTTGTACCAGCAGACCTCCAAATTTAATTTTATCAAAATGGTGGTCATTCCATGAGAAACATAGCAAGTGATTTTCTTCAACAACAAAAGCAGAAGTTGCTGGAAAATCTCTGTAGGTCTGGAAGCATCTGTGAAGAAAAAGTCAGTTAATGTTTTGGGTCCAGTGACCCTTCCTTAGAACTGAGTCCTGAGGAAGTGTCACTGGAACCAAAACATTATCTCTGATTTTTTTCTTTACAGATGCTGCCAGACCTGCTGAGCTTTTCCAGCAACTTCTGTTTTTGTTCCTGATTTACAGTGTCCACAGTTTTTTTTGGTTCTTATTAGGTGATTTTCTTCAGAAGAAGCAATGAATTTGTGGTCCACAGATCAAATATTCTGAAAATAACTTACAAGGACAAATGGAAGCACCAGTTGAGTTACAAGTAGACCTGTGTAACATTCATATTCTTTAAAATTTCAGTAGAAGAAATATTGTTAATGGTATGTGTATAATATGTATATTGTCCTTTTGTAATAATACCATCTTTCTGTTCTCATTTCTTTTAGGCTGTAGAACTGCTCCAAATGACTTGGTTTTTATTTTGGATGGCTCATTTAGCGTAGGGCCAGAAAATTTTGAAATAGTCAAAAACTGGATCGTCAACATATCCAGCAGTTTTGAAATTGGGACTACATTTACACAAGTGGGTGTCATACAATATAGTGATGATCCTTTGCTAGAAATATCATTGGACAGATACAGGTCAAATGAAGACTTGATGAAAGCAATGGAAGCCATATTATACAGGGGTGGAAACACAAGAACAGGAAAAGCTATAACATTTGGAGTTAACCACGTGTTTGCTACCTCAACGAGGGCTGCTAATGCTGTGACAAAAGTAGCAGTTGTACTTACAGATGGAAAATCCCAAGACGATGTGAAGGATTCAGCAGAGGAAGCAAGGAAAAAGAAAATTATACTGTTTGCAATTGGAGTTGGTCAGGAAATAGAAGATGCAGAACTGCAGGCAATTGCAAATAAACCTTCTTCCACATATGTGTTCCATGTAGAAGACTACAGTGGTATCACCAAGATTAGAGAAACAATCAAACAAAAACTTTGTGAAGGTAAATAGTTTCTTCTTTATGTATGCCAGAAAAATATTCTTGTGTAAGATTGAAGATGGCTCCTGAGAAGAATTTCATCTTAGAATAACAGCCATGCTTCTTCTATCAAAACATTTTTGTTTAAAAAAGATGCTCAAATCAGTGTCATCATTACCTGGATATTATGGCATAAGATTACAATTTTTACATATTAAAATTCAATTACTTTTTATTTAGTATCTTTTAGATATGTTTTTATCTTTTATTTGAAAACACTTGCTTTTGTAAGCATTGCTCCCTCCTCAGGTGTAGTGAGAGAGGAAGTATTAAGACACAGAATTTGTAAGTAAAAGAGCAAAGGATCATACAATTGATGCAAATGTATTGAATAACCCTAAAATGGCTGACTGACTCCCTCCTGTCAAATCTTTAATCAGTTAGAAAGGAGATACAGGTTTTGATTGATTAAAATGCAAATCTCAGAATTTCTCATGAGTCACTGCCCTGAGATAACTAAAGATGTTATCAGTATATACAAGAGGTGACATTTCAAGTCAGACAATACATTTTAAGTGTGAGGCCTTCTTTGAAATATGTCTGTATTTTAACCTAGAGTCAGACAGGTTTTATTTCCAAAGCAGGGATTTATGAAATGCCCCTTTGACAAACTATGTCTACAGGTAATGTGCTTTTTGAACAAAATAGAATGTATCTGTAAATGCAAAATTCACCCCGTAGATTTATATGTGTGTGTGTGTGTGTGTGTTAGAGAGAGAGAGAGAGAGAGAGTGCATGTATGTTAGTGTGTGTGTGAGAAAGTGTATAGTGTAGTGGGTAGAGTGACATGAACCCAACATCATGGTTGAGGCCAGTCTCATTGGTACCGAACTTGACTAACAGCCTCTGTTTGGCGATTCTGCATTGTTGTGTATCCTGAATTTCACCTCGGAGGATGTTTACCTGAAAATCTGGAGCCAAATGCCCTTGACCGCTGAAGTGTTCCCCCACTGGGAGGGAACACCCCTCTCTGGTGATTTTTGCGCGGTGTCTTCTTATCCATTGTCATAGTGTCTGCACGGTTTCGCCAATATACCATGCCCTGAGGAATCCTTGCTTGCAGCGTATGAGATAGACAACATTGGCCGAGTCTCATGAGTACCTGTCATGCACATGGTGGGTGGTGTTCCCACGTGTGACGGTAGTATCCATGTCGATGATTTGACATGTCTTGCAGAGGTTCCCTTGCCGGGGTTGTGTAGTGTTTTGGCTGAAGTTGTCTCAAAGGCTGGGGAGTTTGCAGCGAACAATGGCCTGTTTAAGGTGTGGTGGTTTTTGGAAACAGCTCATTGCTCCAGCTTTTATACTTTAGTTGAGCCTTGAGGTGAGTTGCCAATCAAGGGGCATTATTCTTGTCAAATGCTTTGTTAACAGAACAGCGCAAATTGATGTTCATATTCAGTTTCTGAATTTAACAAACACACCGAACAAGCTAAATGTTGAGAAAACTTGACATGGAAATCAGAGCAGATACTTAACAACTTCAGCTCGCTCCTGGCTGCAAAGAGCCTTCATGCTGATTATGACTAAATGGCATCTCAGGGCAAAATCCATGGGTTCGAGGCACTCACAGCCCTCATCCAAGGATTTCAGCATTTGGCATTTGCTTATCCCTCACAACAATCATGGCATCTCTTTGATTCATTTGCAGGCTGTTTAGGAAGCACAGACTTACATTACAGGGCACACTGGCAACCAGTGTTGGAACGGTTGCAGCAGAGAATCTTTGTATGTGGGGATAGATACCCTGTTCATATATGGACTGGACTACATCCTAGGGCTGCTCGATTGCTCTCTTAATGCTCATTCCTTTCCGCCCATTCAAGCTTACAGTACCCCTGCCTTGTCTTGACATGCAGTTGGCACAGCCAGTCAACAGACAACTTGCTTTGCTGGTCAGCAGTCCCCAGTCAAGAGGGCTGTACAGCAGAATGCTATGCTAGTCCCACAACTGCACCATGTAATGTAACAAATACACTGAACATGCAGCAAGCAGGCAACCAAGTTGCGGAGTCTTAGTAGAGTAGTCCTCACTGAAATCCATGGAGGCATCCATCAGTCGGGGGCTCTCAGCATTGGTTTTGAGGACTGATTGCTAGGGTGATGGCGTGTAGGTAAGTGCACCTTTCCAGCATATAGAACATAGAACATAGAACAGTACAGCACAGAACAGGCCCTTCAGCCCACAATGTTGTGCCGACCTCTTAAAGGTGTTGGACATGGCTGTGCATGGAAGGTGCCAACTGTCCATTGAGGCAGCAGATAGTTGCTTGACTGGCTGCACTTCTGCAACTTCTGGATATGGGAGGGATTGAGTCAGGTGAAATTGGGTGATGCTGCCGTTAGTTATGGTGCAGGTGGTAGAAACTTTACATGGTGTTCCTAGCAGTGAGGAGGCAGCACAGAGTGTTGTAGGTTTTGGGGAATGAACAAGTGAGTGAAGATCATAGAATCGTAGAATCCCTACAGTGTGGAATCAGGCCATTCAGCTCATTGAGTCAACACGAGATGTTGAGAGTGGCAGAGCATGAGCCTTGGTAGGAGGTGGGTGCAGTACCAGAGATAGTGAGAGTATGAAGTTGCAGAGAGAAGATTGTGACACTTAGACCAGTGCAGCAGACAAGGTCATTGCCCATCTTTTAGCACTACTAATCATTCATTCAACTGTCATGATGTCATGACCTGGATGGTGATCCCAGACTGGACTGCCAAGGGCTGCTGGTGCAGCATCTTCTGCTAATCCTCCAAGAAGAAGACTCCTTTGCATCACCCTCTCAACCAGGGCCTCCAAGTCCATGACGAGGAATTCCAGTGCCTTTTCCCCTTCTCAGACATCTTCTGAAATGTTCATTGCTGAGCCGGATAGCTTTGAAATGCCAGTACTGGTTTGGGTACACAGCAGCCTTTTAAAGATGTTTTTGGTGCATGGGATACAGGTCTTTTGGTGGTTTTCTGCTGAGTGGTGAGTTGTTCCAGGAATGGCGTGTGATAAGAATAGGATAGAATTTGATGTGAGGAATGCCACAGGGGTTGGATAAGTAGTTTGTGAGGCTTGGGGACCGCTTTGTGGAACACCTACGCTCTGTTCGCAATGAACAATTACACCTGCCAGTTGCAAACCATTTCAATTCCATCCTCCTCAACTCCTCGGATGACGTATCCATCCTGGGCCTCCTGCATTGCCACAATGATGCCACCCGAAAGATGCAGGGACAGCATCTCATATTTCGCTTGGGAACTCTGCAGCCCAATGGTATCAATGTGGACTTCACAGGCTTCAAAATCTCCCCTCCCCCGACCACATGCCAAAACCAGCCCAGCTATTCCCCGCCTCCCTAACCATGCCTCCCACCTCAAGCCCCACCCCATCCCCTACCCACTAACCTCATCCTACTCCTCTGACCTGTCCATCCTTCCTGGACTGACCTATCACCCCCTAACTCCCCACCTACATTCACCCTCACTGGCTCTAACCATGCCTGTTAGACCTGTCTGTCTCCTCTCACCCTATCTTCTCCTTAATCCATCTTCTATCCACCTCCCCTGTCTCCCTATTTATTTCAGAACCCCATCCCCTCCCCCATTTCTGAAGAAGGGTCCTGACTGGAAACCTCAAGCTTTCCTTCTCCTCTGATGCTGCTTGGCCTGCTGTGTTCATCCAGCTTCACACCGTGTTCTCTCTAATTCATGAGGTGTGTTTGGTAACATATGGTGTGTAATCCCGCTGGACTCGTGGCCAGAATCTCTCCAACAAATTCACTCTTAGATAGAAATGCATTAAGATTTCGCCTGTAGTTACAGAAAAATAACTTGAAAATATATTACTGCATTGGATGAGCTTGCATGGATTAAGACTAGGTAAATGCAAATTAAGAACTATTATCAAGAATTTATTTGAGAAATATTTGGGAGATTCTGTGGAACTAGCCTGATGAATGAACTGAAGTTTCTAAATGAAATGCTCATCCATTAGCTTATGTGTAAGTAATTGAATGTAGTCCATAAGAGTAAAAATGTATGAGGTTTGTGGAAGGAGTAGGATTGAAAACAAAATACTTTTATGATATTCTTTTTTTTACATTTCACATATTGCCTGCAGGACAGAAAAGATATTTGACAGCGCTTGAAATTTTGCTTAGTTTTCAGTTACCTCATGACAAGACAGAATTGCAGAATTGTTTAGAATCCCTGGTGTGGAAATAGGCCCTTTGACTCAACAAATCCACACTGAATCTCAGAGCATCCCACCCAGACCCATGCCCCTATAACCCACCTAATCAACACTACAGGCAATTTAGCAATGCCAATTTACCTAGCCTGCACATCTTTGTGACTGTGGGAGGAAACCAGAGCATCCTGAGGCACGCAGACAGGGGGAAAATGCGCAAACTCCACACAGACAGTTGCCCAAGGGTGGAATCGAACCCGGGTCCCAGGCACTGTGAGGCAGCAATGCTAACCACTGTACCCAACCCACCAATTGTTGCAGGTTAGGAGTTGATTGATCCATTGTTCATGTGCCAATCCTATTGCTGATTCAAAGCCTTTTTCCCCATATTCCTGTGCATCATTTCTGTTCAAGTAATCATCCAATTCCCTTTTGGATACCTTGATTGAACTTGCCTCTACCATCATTTCCAGGCGTTGCATTCCAAGTCCTAATTACTTGCTGTATGAATAAGATTTTTCTCATCTCATCTTTGCTTCAGTTGCACATTACTACGAACTCCACTGCTTCCAGCTCGAAAAATATCCATTGACCTTTTTCCTATCTCTCAACAAATTTTGTATCCAAGTAGTTACTGTCTCTTTTGTTCTATGACCTGTTACTTCCCTCACAAGTCTGTTGTACGGCACTGTATCAGACACCATCTGGAAATTCATGTATACCATGTCAAAAGTATTACCTTGATCCACTCTTTATATTCTTCATCAAAAAACTCCAGCAAGTTAATTGAATGTGAGTTTCTCTTCTAATATCGTTTTAAACTGTATTAAAATCTGTCAAACATTGCAGAGATTTTCATGTTTACAGCCCCCAAATGCCAGCATGATTCAAAGTGGATTAGCTGAAAAATAAAATGAGCAACTGGCATGCTGCCTTCTGCCTCACCGCTGACTATTCTATCATATTACAGTGGATGAGCAAGGCACAGTTACCCTACTGATGCCTTTATGTGGCCAATTAATGAGCACTTAAGCTCTCCCATTCCAAATATGTCAGTATAATGTGTGTGGCCCCCTCCAACTCCATTTTCATTCATTCCCTACCCTCCCCTTTACTTTTTCTTTCTCTTGGGCATTGCTCCTACCGAACTCTGCCTGACACTAGATCCCTGACTACATGGGCGTTTTTCCTGGTGGTGGTAAATGTTAAGTAAAGTCATCTTGCACATTGTGTTTTTAGAACAAAGAAGAGAAAGAGAAAATAGAAAAAAGTGTATAAAATGTTTGGCAGGGGAAGACAGAAGCAAGGCAGTCAACCAAGCTGCTTTCAATCTGCACCATGCTGTAGGGTAGCAAGTGGGTTTACCTCCTGTGTCAGCCATTTATGTTCATTGGAGGCAGCACTCCTGCGTCGGCCTCTACCCAAGATCATAGCAAACCTTAAATCTCTCTCCAGCTTCCCACCCTCAACCCCTCTCCTTGCACTGGTCTCTGTTAGGTAGATATGACCAAAATCCATGAACTAATGTGAAATTCAGGATCTGCCAACCTTCTTTCTAATTCCAAATGTGCTAGAACTACAGAGCTGTTACCCACTCTGATTGGCTAGCACATGTATAGGGTAGGACATCCTTCTAGACGGAGGTAAAAGTCATGCTCTCACTTAATTAACATTGTCCCAATTGGGATATCACTGCAGGGCAAGTGGGTTTCAGATGTCATACACATCACAGATTGTGTACTTTTAATTTCAAAACATTTCTTTCTGTCTTTTCAGAAACTGTCTGCCCTACAAGAATACCTGTGGCATCTCGAGATGAAAAAGGCTTTGATATCCTTGTTGGATTAGATATTAAGAAAAAAGCCACTAAGACCGAAGGGTCTTACCGTGGCAAAAAAGCTTATAGAGTTACACCACAGAGTGATTTAACAGAAAAAACAAGGTATTTGTTTTCAGGATCTGTTTATTCATAAATTCAATTCATTTTTTCTTTGCAGAAGCATTGCTGAAGAGTTTGTGCTGAACTCTAATTCATAAGCCAAATATTTTGATTTCAGGGACATTTTTCCTGATGGCCTTCCTCCTTCCTATGTCTTTGTGTCCACATTACGATTCAAGAGACCAGTAACTAAGGAAAAATGGGATTTGTGGAGAATTCTTGCTATAGATGGCACAATTCAAACAGCAGTTACATTGAATGGAGAAGACAATACAGTAATCTTCCATACAACACACAAGACAAATGATACACAGTCTGTGACTTTCACTTCTCCTTCTATAAAGGTAAGAAACGTGCGATACTTTTTATTTTATTCTGCTCGATTACTAGCATCTTTAGTAGAGACATACTTCAGCAATATTTTCTGTGGCTATGTAGAATTGTAATTTATTTTTATTACAAATTCTATCTGTAGACTTCTAACCAACAATGTTATTATTGCCTTATAGTTTAGGAGATAGGAAATGAGTAGAAATCATCTTGTTTGTGGATTTCCATTTTGAAATTACAAATTTCTGTTAGAAAAGTTAACAACATCACATTGTGACTAAATTTCTATCTTGTTCTTGTTTTTAATGTTTTGCTTTTTTCATGTACAGTTTCTGAACCCTCAACTCTTTGTCAACTTTTAACTTCATAGCAATGAACTATAGATATTTACACACAAATAGAATAGCAGTTAAGGTAGTTTAGTTGCGTTGGTGTTTTGGTGATTTGAGTTTTGCCAGTCCTCTAGTAAAAGTCTTGGAGGGTGGGAAGGCTGGCAAAATCGTGTGGGGGATGTAGGGTGCCTGAAGTCATGACCATACCATTTTGCCAGCCATCTCACACATGAGGAAGCTGATAGCCAGGATGAAATAGGAAAAGAAAACTAAAGGTGTGTTATGCTTCATTTCCAATATATAAAATATAGTTTTTCAAGCAAACATTAGAAGTTACAATGTTCAGTTCATGGCTATGACCATGTGTTCAATCTCAGGTGGTCCTGGAATCAGGGCTAATGTTAATATATCCAATTTCTGACTGTTTGAACAGATTGCATATGTCAAAAAATGTTTCAAATCATTAGAGTAAAAATGGGAGGAGATGTTTGTTGTTGATTATAAACTTGATCAAAAAGCAAAAGGTTTACTAAGGAATGAGATACTCCTCAGGCCCTGGTGACAGGAGGACAGTGAATCACAAGTAGGATTGAAAATTGCTAAGAACAAGGTATTGGATCGACTGTTGGCATTTAAAGTTGATAGGCACTGGGACAGGATAAGATGCATGTAAGGATATTGAAGGAAGTGATTGGAAATTGCAGAGGCACTCAATAATCTTTCAATCTTTAAAGTTGTAGCAAAGATTTTTAGCTCGGGTCAGGTTGCTGAGTTGCTCACTGAGCTGGCTTGTTTTTGTTCAGACGTTTCATCATCATGCTAGTTAACATCATCCGTGAGGCCTCCGATGAAGCAATGTTGTTCTACTCCACTTGGAATTTATACTGTCTGGTCCATTGTGGTGAGTAGTATCATTTTCAGTTTTGCTCTGTATGGATTTGAATATGGATTACTATTATATGTTATTATAATATGCATTACCATAATGCAATCAACAAATATGTAGACTTGGACCCCCCCCCATATATAAACCCATACAGAACAAAACCAGAAATGACACTACTCGCCATAACGGACCAGACAGTATAAATTCCAAGTGGAGTAGAACAACATCACTTCATCGGAGGCCTCTGTCTGATTTTGTTACCTAGCATGGTGATGAAATGTTGTAACGAAAACAAGCCAGCTTGGAGAGCAAGTCAGCAACCTCAATCTTTCCTTGAGTCAGTGTACAACAGGACTGCGAATTTCCAAATACAGCTCCTATTTCAGAAAAGGTTGTAAGGATACGCTAACCGTACAGACTAATTTGTTTAACATCAATGGTGGAGAAACATCTTGAAATAATTATTCAGGATGCAATTAATAGACAAACACAGGTTAATTACACAGATACACACAAATTTGTTAGGGAAACTTGTGTTTAATTGACCTGTATTTTTGTCAAGATAACAGAAACAGTTCAAGAGGTTAATGCTGTTAAAGTAATGTATATGGATTTTTGGAAGGTATCTGATACAGTGTCACACAGAGACTTATGAGCAATGTTATTGGTCATGGAACAAATGGGGCAAGCAATGTGCATTCAGTTAGCTGAGTGCTAGGAAACAGAAAAATAGGAAATACAGAATTAGAAAATACAGAATAATGGTTAATAAATATTTTTTGGTCTGGAAAAAGGTTTGTAGTGGGATCAGATTGGGACCTTCGTTTTCTAGAATAGCGTATTATGATCTAGATTTTGGTAGTAAGGGGCAATTTCCAAGTTTACGGATGATGCACAACTTGGGAGCAAATAAATTTTGAGGACAGTTTAAAACTACAAAAGAATATTGACAAGTTGGTGGAGTGGGCAGGTCCGTTTAATGCAGAAAAGAGTGAGTTGATGCATATTAGGAGAAAGAGCATGGAGATGCAGTACAAAGTAAAACGTGTTATCCTGAAGGATATGCAGAAGTAGAGATCAGAGATAATCGGAACTGCAGATGCTGGAGAATTCCAAGATAATAAAATGTGAGGCTGGATGAACACAGCAGGCCAAGCAGCATCTCAGGAGCACAAAAGCTGACGTTTTGGGCCTAGACCCTTCATCAGAGAGGGGGATGGGGAGAGGGAACTGGAATAAATAGGGAGAGAGGGGGAGGCGGACCGAAGACGGAGAGTAAAGAAGATAGGTGTATAGGTGGGGAGGTAGGGAGGGGATAGGTCAGTCCAGGAAAGACGGACAGGTCAAGGAGGTGGGATGAGGTTAGTAGGTAGATGGGGGTGCGGCTTGGGGTGGGAGGAAGGGATGGGTGAGAGGAAGAACCGGTTAGGGAGGCAGAGACAGGTTGGACTGGTTTTGGGATGCAGTGGGTGGGGGGGAAGAGCTGGGCTGGTTTAGGGATGCAGAAGGGGAAGGGGAGATTTTGAAACCGGTGAAGTCCACATTGATACCATTAGGCTGCAGGGTTCTCAGGCGGAATATGAGTTGCTGTTCCTGCAACCTTCGGGTGGCATCTTTGTGGCACTGCAGGAGGCCCATGATGGACATGTTGTCTGAGGAATGGGAGGGGGAGTTAAAATGGTTCGCGACTGGGAGGTGCAGTTGTTTATTGCGAACCGAGCGGTCAAGGGCGTTCTCGATCACTATGGGGGGAAAGTTGCGGTCCTTAAAGAACTTGGACATCTGGGATGTGCGGGAGTGAAATGTCTTATCGTGGGAGCAGATGCGGCGGAGGCGGAGGAATTGGGAATAGGGGATGGAATTTTTGCAGGAGGGTGGGTGGGAGGAGGTGTATTCTAGTTAGCTGTGGGAGTCGGTGGGCTTGAAATGGACATCAGTTACAAGCTGGTTGCCTGAGATGGAGACTGAGAGGTCCAGGAAGGTGAGGGATGTGCTGGAGATGGCCCAGGTGAACTGAAGGTTGGGGTGGAAGGTGTTGGTGAAGTGGCTGAACTGTTCGAGCTCCTCTGGGGAGCAAGAGGCGGCGCCGATATAGTCATCAATGTACCGGAGGAAGAGGTGGGGTTTGGGGCCTGTGTAGGTGCGGAAGAGGGACTGTTCCACGTAACCTACAAAGAGGCAGGCATAGCTGGGGCCCATACGGGTGCCCATGGCCACCCCCTTAGTCTGTAGGAAGTGGGAGGAGTCAAAAGAGAAGTTGTTGAGGGTGAGGACGAGTTCAGCTAGGCGGATGAGAGTGTCGGTGGAGGGAGACTGGTCGGGCCTGCGGGACAGGAAGAAGCGGAGGGCCTTGAGGCCATCTGCATGCGGAATGCAGGTGTATAGGGACTGGACGTCCATGGTGAAAATGAGGTGTTGGGGGCCAGGGAATTGGAAGTCCTGGAGGAGGTGGAGGGCGTGGGTGGTGTCACAGACGTAGGTGGGGAGTTCCTGGACCAAAGGGGAGAAAATGGAGTCCAGATAGGTGGAGATGAGTTCGGTGGGGCAGGAGCAGGCTGAGACGATGGGTCGAAGAGGGGAAGGCAGGTTTGTGGATTTTGGGTAGGAGATAGAAATGGGACGTGCGGGGTTGGGGAACAGTGAGGTTGGAGGCTGTGGGTGGGAGGTCCCCTGAGGTGATGAGGTCGTGAATGGTGTTGGAGATGATGGTTTGGTGCTTGGGTGTGGGGTCATGATCGAGGGGGCGGTAGGAGGTGGTGTCGGAGAGTTGGCGTCTGGCCTCGGCGATGTAGAGGTCAGTGCGCCATACTACCACTGCGCCACCCTTGTCTGCGGGTTTGATGGTGAGGTTGGGGTTGGAGCGGAGGGAGCGGAGGGCTGCCCGTTCTGCGGGGGAGAGGTTGGAGTGGGTGAGAGGGGTGGAGAGGTTGAGGCGGTTAATGTCTCGACGGCAGTTGGAGATGAAGAGGTCGAGGGAGGGTAGGAGGCCTGGGGGTGGTGTTCAGGAGGAGGACTTGTGTTGGAAGCGGGTGAAGGGGTCAGTGGAAGGAGGGTTAGGCTCCCGGTTGAAGAAGTAGGCATGGAGGCGAAGACGGCGGAAAAACTGCTCTATGTCCAACCGTGACTGGCATTCGTTGATGTGTGGTTGTAGGGGGACAAAGGTGAGCCCGTAACTGAGGACTTACTAAGCCCCTTACTAAGGTCACTCATCTCCACCTATCTGGACTCCATTTTCTCCCCTTTGGTCCAGGAACTCCCCACCTATGTCCGTGACACCACCCACGCCCTCCACCTCCTCCAGGACTTCCAATTCCCTGGCCCCCAACACCTCATATTCACCATGGACGTCCAGTCCCTATACACCTGCATTCCGCATGGAGATGGCCTCAAGGCCCTCCGCTTCTTCCTGTCCCGCAGGCCCGATCAGTCCCCCTCCACCGACACTCTCATCCGCCTAGCTGAACTCGTCCTCACCCTCAACAACTTCTCTTTTGACTCCTCCCACTTCCTACAGACTAAGGGGGTGGCCATGGGCACCCGTATGGGCCCCAGCTATGCCTGCCTCTTTGTAGGTTACATGGAACAGTCCCTCTTCCGCACCTACACAGGCCCCAAACCCCACCTCTTCCTCCGGTACATTGATGACTGTATCGGCGCCGCCTCTTGCTCCCCAGAGGAGCTCGAACAGTTCATCCACTTCACCAACACCTTCCACCCCAACCTTCAGTTCACCTGGGCCATCTCCAGCACATCCCTCACCTTCCTGGACCTCTCAGTCTCCATCTCAGGCAACCAGCTTGTAACTGATGTCCATTTCAAGCCCACCGACTCCCACAGCTAACTAGAATACACCTCCTCCCACCCACCCTCCTGCAAAAATTCCATCCCCTATTCCCAATTCCTCCGCCTCCGCCGCATCTGCTCCCACGATAAGACATTTCACACCCGCACATCCCAGATGTCCAAGTTCTTTAAGGACCGCAACTTTCCCCCCACAGTGATCGAGAACGCCCTTGACCGCGTCTCCCGTATTTCCCGCAACACATCCCTCACACCCCGCCCCCGCCACAACCGCCCTAAGAGAATCCCCCTCGTTCTGACACACCACCCTACCAACCTCCGGATACAACGCATCATCCTCCGACACTTTCGCCATTTACAATCCGACCCCACCACCCAGGACATTTTCCCATCCCCACCCCTGTCTGCTTTCCGGAGAGACCACTCTCTCCGTGACTCCCTTGTTCGCTCCACACTGTCCTCCAACCCCACCACACCCGGCACCTTCCCCTGCAACCGCAGGAAATGCTACACTTGCCCCCACACCTCCTCCCTCACCCCTATCCCAGGCCCCAAGATGACATTCCACATTAAGCAGAGGTTCACCTGCACATCTGCCAATGTGGTATACTGCATCCATTGTACCCGGTGCGGCTTCCTCTACATTGGGGAAACCAAGCGGAGGCATGGAGACTGCTTTGCAGAACACCTCCGCTCAGTTCGCAACAAACAACTGCACCTCCCAGTCGCAAACCATTTCCACTCCCCCTCCCATTCTCTAGATGACATGTCCATCATGGGCCTCCTGCACTGCCACAGTGATGCCACCCGAAGGTTGCAGGAACAGCAACTCATATTCCGCCTGGGAACCCTGCAGCCTAATGGTATCAATGTGGACTTCACCAGTTTCAAAATCTCCCCTTCCCCTACTGCATCCCTAAACCAGCCCAGTTCGTCCCCTCCCCCCACCGCACCACACAACCAGCCCAGCTCTTCCCCCCCACCCACTGCATCCCAAAACCAGTCCAACCTGTCTCTGCCTCCCTAACCGGTTCTTCCTCTCACCCATCCCTTCCTCCCACCCCAAGCCGCACCCCCATCTACCTACTAACCTCATCCCACCTCCTTGACCTGTCCGTCTTTCCTGGACTGACCTATCCCCTCCCTACCTCCCCACCTATACACCTATCTTCTTTACTCTCCGTCTTCGGTCCGCCTCCCCCTCTCTCCCTATTTATTCCAGTTCCCTCTCCCCATCCCCCTCTCTGATGAAGGGTCTAGGCCCAAAACGTCAGCTTTTGTGCTCCTGAGATGCTGCTTGGCCTGCTGTGTTCATCCAGCCTCACATTTTATTCTTATGCAGAAGTAGAGATACCTGGTTATATATGTGTATAGGTGGGAGGACAACTAGAGTAAACATGCATATCCTTGGCTTTATTGATGGCAGCAAAGAATATGGGAGCAAGGAAGTTAAGCTGAACTTATATAAGATGCGAGTTAGACCACAACTGGAGTATCTGGGCACCACACTATTGGAATGATGTGAATACATTAGGGAGCGTGCATAAGAGGTTTACAAGACTCGTTCTACAGATGAGAAACTTCAGTTCTGAAATTGGAGGTTCAGAATGTTTACTTTGGAGAGGAGATGCTGAGAGGAAATTTCATAGAAATTTTCAAAATCTTGGGATGACTGGATAGAGTAGATAGAGAAAGACTATTACCTCTCATAAAAAGATTGAGAATGACAGAGCATAGATAGAAGTTAGTTTACAAAAGAAACAAATATGATGACAGAAATTTTTTTTTCGCACCGAGTAATAGGGAATGCACTGCTGGAAACTCTAGCGGAGGCAAGTTCACTTGAAATATTCTGAAGGGCATTAGATGATCATTTAAACAGAAACAATATGCAAGAGCATGGGAAAAGGGCGGGTAAATGGGACTGACTCAGGATGCTCATTCATGCTGGTGCATACATGATGGCCTGACTAACTCCTGTAAAAATGCTGTTATCCTGAAGTACCCTAGTGGAGTGAAAGATATGGTATGAATCACAAAAAGGATATATGTACCAAATTTGGTATAAATGCTATCTTTGCGCATTTGAATGTTAACAATAATTGCTTGCTTGATTTTGTATCTTTAGAATTATCCCTATAGAATGGATATTATCAAAGAAGAAGGAATTTTATTCTGCAGCTGTACTTTGTGGAGTGAGTGTTAGATACACTTGAGAACTCTCAGGGCCCCATGCCTCACCGATTACTTTAGAAATGTGCTATTAAATCTAAATTGCTTCTGCTTCTACATTCTGCCAGCCCGTTTATATCCTGTTCAATTTACTGGTGACATCCTGTCATCAGACGACTTTCATATTCTTAATGTTTTTCACAATTCAATGACTTAATGTTACGAGAGATAATGGGAACTGCAGATGCTGGAGAATCCGAGATAACAATGTGTGGAGCTGGATGAGCTCAGCAGGCCAAGCAGCATCTTAGGAGCACAAAAGCTGACGTTTCGGGCCTAGACCCTTTCTGATGAAGGGTCTAGGCCCGAAACGTCAGCTTTTGTGCTCCTAAGATGCTGCTTGGCCTGCTGTGTTCATCCAGTTCCATACTTTGTTATCGTAATGATACAGTCAGTTGTGCAGTTTCCTGTTTCTGTTGAATATAGATGTATTCTACTATGTAGGAGTGAATTTACAGATGAATGGTTTCAGTGAATAGGTGCTCATGGTTTCTTATCTCACCAGCCTCTGCAAACTAAGAGAAGCTACTATCTTCAAAATGTGGCATTGTACAGCTTTAAGTCATTACAGCACAGAAGGAAGGTCTTGACAGCAATCTAGTCAGCCCATTCAGTTGCACGATCCATGTGGCTCTGCAAGCTAAAATTTCTTAAGTGCCCATTCTGTTTTTTTTTAAATCGTTGATCGTTTCTGCTTACAACATGCTCATAGGCAGCAAATTCCATGTCATTGCCACTCACTACACGGAAAGTTCTTCCTCACATACCCCTGTATCTCTTACCCAAAACCTTAAAACATCCACTCTAAGTTGTAGTGTCATATGATAATGGGAACCATATTCATAGTCTCCCTTCCCTAAATATGTTATAATCTTGTACAAAATTAATTACATCTCTCCTTAAATTCGTTTTTCCAAGGAGAACAATCCCAGGTTCTATCCCTTAGCCTCGGAGCTAAAATTCCTCATCCATGAAGCATTCTAGTTCGTATCTCCTGCACCTACCCAAGGTTCTTTACATCTTTTAAGGTGGTGACTGCACCGAACACATTACTTTTGTTGTAGCCTAAATATAAATCTAAGTATTCAGCATAATTTATCTGCTTTTGTACACCATACCTTTGCTTTGGAAGTCCTAGATCCCATGTACTTTGGTAACAGCTTTCTCAGTCGGCCATGCTATCTTCAAAGCTCCATGCACATGAACTCTCAGGGCCCCAGGTCTCATCGATTACTTTAGAAATGTGCTATTAAATCTAAATTGCTTCTGCTTCTACATTCTGCTAGCTCGTCTATATCCTGTGCAATTTATTGGTAACATCCTGTTTATCACACATCCATTTATCCTTATATAACTGCATCAAAGACATTTCAGAAATGACTGCCAGACTACTCAGACCACTTGGCATCATGGTAGCCCACAAACCCACCAACACACTAAAACAGCAGCTAATGAACTTAAAAGACCCTAAACAGACAACAAGCAAAACGAACGTCATTTACAAAATACCTTGCAAGAACTATGACAAACACTACATTGGACAAACAGGCAGAAAGCCATCCACCAGGATACATGAACACCAACTAGCTACAAAAAGACATGACCCACTATCACTAGTATTCTTACATACAGCTGAGGAAGGACACCACTTTGATTGGGACAACACATCCATCCTAGGACAAGCCAAACAGAGACACGCACGAGAATTCCTAGAAGCATGGCATTCCAACTAGAACTCCATCAACAAACACATTGATTTGGAGCCCATCTACCACCCTCTGAGAAAAAGAACAGGAAATGACATCACCAACACAGGAAATGACATCACCAACCCAAGAAAACCGAAACAGATAAATAGAAAGCGGGACGTAACACTAGCGCCTCACTGGAGGCTCACTGATGATGTTACCTAGAATGGTGATGAAAAGTCTGAAAACGAACCTTCCAGTTCAGTGAGCAAACTCACATCCATATTTTATAAATGTAATAGCGTAATATGATATTGAACTTGTCTGGGATGTTGGTGAGGCCTCTTCTAGAGTACTGTGACCAGTTCTAGTTGTCATGTAATAGGAAGGATATTATTAAGCTGGAGAGGGTTCAGGAGAGATTTACCAGGATGATGCTGGGAATGGAGAGTTTGAGTTATAAGGAGAGGCTGGATAACCTGGGACTCTTTTCACTAAAGCATCGGAGGTTGAAAGGTGACTTCATAGAGATTAATAAAATCATGAGGGGTATGGATAAGGTCATTGGCAAATTATCTTTTCTCTAGGGTGGGATACTTCAAAACTAGGGCCATATTTTTAAGGTGAGAGGAGAAATATTTTTAAAAATCACCGGAGAATTTTTTTCACAGAGTGATTCACATGTGGAATGAACTTGCAGAGGAAGTTGTGGATGTGGTTATAGTTACAACGGTTTAAAAGATGTTTAGATAAGCCCATGAATAAGAAATATCTGGAGAGATATGGGCCAAGCATAGGCAGGAAGGACTAATTTAGTTTGGGATTATGATCGGCATGGGCTAGTTGGATCGAAGGGTCTGTTTCCTTGCTATTTGACTTTATGACTCTCTGTCAGATTAGCTTCCTTCTCGGAGATCTGTTCAATCACTTAAGTGTTTAAGTAGCCAGTTAACAGCTACCCACTGCCTTCCACCAGTGCTTTGTCCTCATTGTGGGGTTGGAGGTGGAGCTCCCACTTGAGGGATGCCACCAAGTAAATCTCCAATCTTACTTATTTTTGGGTACCCCATGATCTACTTAGGGGCTCCTGTAGGAATCTATCTCTGCTACACTCCGCACAACAATGACAGGTTAGCAAAAGAATATGATGGAATACACTCCACTTGTCCAAACGAATGCAGCTAGAATGTTAATCAAAGTGCTCAACACCATCTAAGACAAAGTAACCCATTTGATCAGTATCATAGCTGCTATCTTAAATATTCGTTATTTTTCACCACCATAATTGTAGCAATGTGTACTTTTCACAAGATGCCCTGCATCAATTCAAGGCTCAATTAACAGCACCATCCAAATGCAGAACCTCAAGAAGGACAACATCAGCAGCCACATTAGAATATTATCTTCTGCATTTGCATGTTCTCCTCTAAGTCGTACATCATCATGAGTTGAAATTGTACCATCATTCCATTACTATCACAAAGTCCAAGTCTTGTTTTTTTTTTCTGGATAACAGCCCCAAAAAGTTTGATTTGACCATGTTTTGCTCTCCATGGGACAAAGCAAGTGTCCCCAAAATGGAAAAAGATTGCAACAAAATTCTAATTTTGAAGTTTTAACACAAGTCAAATTATACATGAATTCACAATCCCCATACACTTTGAATAAAAAAGCATAAATTCATGTTAAACAGTTAATACAACAAAAGTGTGACTTGCAATTATAAACATTCACATCAGTCCCCACATGAATATGGCACCAAGTCACTACATTGTTCCAAAATATTCACACAGTATAAATAAGGACTCCAATCTAATTACCTATACTTCTGAAAGCTTTTCCCTTTGAGTTCCACTTTGAGTTCCACTATTGTTTTCATCAGCAAGAATTTCTCAAAACCGTCTTTCCTTTGAAGTACAGTAGTCCTGTAGCTTATCAGAGTTCCTTTCCGACCAAACAGTAACAATCGGAAAACAGCAGCGCTTTAATATCTCTGATGAATAGCTCTCTCTGATGAAGGGTCTAGGCCCGAAACATCAGCTTTTGTGCTCCTGTGATGATGCTTGGCCTGCTGTCTTCATCCAGCTTCACACTTGGTTAGCTCTTTAATATCTCCAAGCTACTGTGTCAGTTTTCTGGGTTACACATCTTGTTTCCCAATTCCCATGGTACTTCCAAGAGTTTTTTTTTCCCAAAACTGGTTTATATTTCCCCAAGAATTCTCTGTGCTCTTCTTTCACTGTATTTCTGCTTCCTTTTTGTGCCAGTATCTGCGCTGATAACTTCTAAGCCCCAGTTCTTCTGCATGTATCTTTGCTTTATGGCTGCAACTATTATTTGTCTCCTCCAGCCACATGACGTCTGATCTTAATTTCTTTCCAGTTAGTTTTGTTTCAAGATCAAGGGTTGCCAGGTGATCTCACTGAATGCAGAGCAGATTCAATAGGATGAGTGGCCTATGTCTGCTCCTCCAGATTATAAGCTTATTGACATATGAACCAATATTTGTTATTTGTTCAAGAAAACTACAATTGATGCAAATATTTAAAGTTCGTTTTCAAACATTATTTTAAAATATCAGATTTCATGGGCATCAATTTGACTTGCTGTACTTCCAGATCAGAAACTTTCATTTTGCACATAAATCGCCACATTAGCACGCCGCTACAGCAATTAATTAGAAAGGCAAATGAAATGTCAGGTTTTTTTAAAATGTAAGTGGTATAAAGTAGAAAGGTAGGGAAGTTACGCTAGAGTTCTGCAGTGTTTTGATGAGATACCCATAGCACTATGTACAGTTTTGGTATTATTTAGAGAAGGATATAATTGGTTCAACAGCCAGACGGAAAAGGTTCATTAGGAGATTAAACAATTGTCTTATGAGGAAAGGTTTAACAGGTTGATATAACAGGGGAGGTGGCAATAATTTTAAATTCCTCTCTGGATACAAGAGTGTCAGAGGATGAGAACACAGCCAGTGTGGGACCATTGTTCCAGAAGGGAGGCAGGGATAAACCAGGAAAGTGCAGGACCATCAATCTAATGTGGTAGGGAAACAATTGGAAACAATTCTGAGGAACAAAATTAATCTGCTTTTGAACAATCCCTTATGGAAAACTTACAGTCGAGGCAAAAACCCAAGAAAATTTGGCTAATTTAATCCAGAATTGCAGAGTGGCAGGAAGCAGGGCTTTAGATGAGGGATTTTTTTTATTGGAAGCCTGTGTCCAATGAGGTTTTGCAAGAATCAGTGTTAGGGTTGTTGCTGTTTGTGGTATATATACATCATTTAAGATTTGACTGTAGGAAGGCTGATCAGTAAATTCACAGGTGATATGAAAATTGGTAGGGTGGTAAATAGTGAGGACGATAGCCCTAGTTTATAGGAGTATATGGACAGACTAGTCATATGGGCTGATCAGTGGCAAATTGCATTCAATCCAGATAACTATGAGGTGATGCACTTGGGCAGGACAATCAAGGTAAGGCATAATGAATGAGAGATAATGGGAACTGCAGATGCTGGAGATTCCAAGCTAATAAAATGTGAGGCTGGACGAACACAGCAGGCCAAGCAGCATCTCAGGAGCACAAAAGCTGACGTTTCGGGCCTAGATGAAGGGTCTAGGCCCGAAACGTCAGCTTTTGTGCTCCTGAGATGCTGCTTGGCCTGCTGTGTTCGTCCAGCCTCACATTTTATTAGCAAGGCATAATGAATGGCAGGATCCTGGGAAGCACCAAGATTCAAAGTGAACTTGATGCGCATATCTACTGGTCTCTTAAGTTAGCAGGACAGGTAGATAAGGATTTAAAAGTGGCAAATAACATGTGTGCCATTTAAGTGCCAAATGATTACCATTTCCAATAAGTGACAACCTGACTACCTCGCTTTGACATTCAATTGTGTTGCTATCACTGAATCTCTTACTATCAACATTTTGGGGTTTACCATTGACTGGAAACTGCCCTGGACTAGTTGTTTGGTTACAGAGGCTACAAAAACAGGTCACAGGCTAAAAATACTGTTGCAAGTGATTCACCTCCTGACTCCCCAAAGATTGTTCATCTCTTGTAAGGCACAAGTCATAGTCACTCTCAGTAGCTGCAGTGTATACTATCTACAAGATGCAATGCAGAAATTCACCAAGACTCCTTAGACAGCATCTCCCAAATCCTCGACACTTGCGCCTCGAAGGACAAGGATAGCAGATACATAGGAATACCACCAAGTTCCCCTCCAAGCCACACACCATCCTTATTTGGAAACATATCACTTTTCCTTCAGCATTGCTCAATCAAAGACCTGGAACTCCCTTCATAATCGGTCTCCCAGCAAAGTGGGTCTGCCCACAGCAGATGGACTGCAGCAGTTCAGAAGGTAGCTCACCACCACCTTCTCAAGGTAAAGTAAGGATGGACAATAAAAGCTGGTGACACCCACATCCCATGAATGAATTAATAAGAAAATTATTCAGCATTGTGACCAAGGGAGCTCTGTGATAGCAGTGGATGGAAGATAAGGTGTAGGATTGTTAGTGATGGGAAATAGGGACTGTGTTCACTGTTACTGTGGTCAGATGAGTCAATCATGAACAAGGTGGCCCAACAGAAATGTATTTCTTTTCTTCAAACAGCTTATTTCTGCTGATAAGTCCACCCTCCCTTCCTCCTACCTCCATGTCCTCTTCTTGTTATTTCTTTACTTATTTCTCCTCCTCATTTTATTCCTCAGATAATCCCCACATAACTAATGGCAAGAGCTGAGCTTTGATGTGACAAAGTTATGCAGCATCCCCAATGAGTTTTGATATGCGCTTGCATGATATTGTCAGGCAGTTCAGACACCCAGACTATTAACTAACCACCCCATTTGTTAGCATAACCACATTTCTGTGTCACCTTGGCTTTCATGCTTGCTGCTCAGTTGTACGTAGATTGCAAATTAATATCATGAGCTTGGTAGTCATTGGACAGCCCTTGCCACCCTACCCTAACCCTAACCCTATTGCAGGATTGCGTCCAACAAGGTCCATGCCAGAAATATTGGTGTGTACCATGGACTCCATTTTGAATCAAGTGCTACACCAGCAATATGCAAGAACTAGGTAGGTAACCAACATTCTGATGCTACAAAGCCTGCCCACCATCTACAAAGCACAAATCAAAAGTGTGATGGAATACTTTCCGTTTCCCTGGTTGAGGGCAATGACAACAAAACTCAAGCCCACTTAGTTGGCACCTATCTACCACCTTGAACATTCATCCCATCCACCACCAATCACAGTGGCATCAGTATGTACCATTCACAAAATGCACAGCAGAATTTTATCAGGGCAGCTTTGACAATGCCTTCCAAAACCATGACCCCTCCACCTTAGAGGGCCAAGAACAGCAAATGCACAGAAACACCACCATCAAGAGTTTACTATCCAAGCCACACGGCATCCACACTTTGGATGATATCACCTTTCTGTCACTTTTGCTCAGTCAAAATCCTGCAATTCCCTTTCAGACAGCATCGTAGGTGTACCTGGAGCACATGGAGTGGTGCAGATCAACCTTGCTCACCATCATCTTCTTAAGTGCAATTAGGTTTTGGCAATAAATCCTGACCTAACCAGTGATACCTGCATCCTGTCAAGGATTTTAAAAATATGCAGCTCTGTGTCTGTGCCATTTCAATTCACAAACTTCACTTCTTCTATCTTGTGATTGGGATTTTTCAAAATATTTAGCATTAAAGTAGCTTGTGTACAGATTTATATTAAATTGATATTAAATATTCCCTGGGCTGAGATTTACAATTTTTTGACTAAGTGCAAGTTGAGTTTTTTTGAGGGCTTCCAGCTATGAGGCCTAGTGGGATTACTCACTGTAACTTACAAAACATACCTCACTAATTATCAACTCTGGCCGTAATACATCACTCAAATCCTATTCTAGCCCCATCTTACCATTCTTGCAACAGCATGCAACTCATTAGATCCAAAGAGTTACACCGCACAGAAACAGATCCTTCAGTCCGACTTATCCAAGCCAACCAGATATCTTGAACTGATCTAATCTCAAATGGCAGCATTTGGCCCATATTCCTTTGAACTCTTCCTATTCATGTACCTGCCCAGATGCTTTTTAAATATTGTAATTGTACCCACCTCCGCTGCTTCCTCTGGCAACTTATTCCACACTCATACCACCCTCTACATGAAAAGGTTTCCCCTTAGGTCCCTTTTAAATCTTTCCTCTCTGCTTTAAACCTGTGCCCTCTGGTTTTGGACTTCCCTATGCTGGGAAAGAGACCTTGGCTATTCACCCTATCAATTCCCCTCATAATTTTATAAACCTCTGTGAGGTCACCCTTCCGCCTCCAATGCTCCAGAGAAAATAGACCAAGCCTATTCAGCCATTCCTAATAACTCAAGCCCTCCAATCCCAGCATCATCCATGTAAATCTTTTCTGAATCTTTTTAAGTTTCACAACATCTTTCCTACAACAGGGAAACCTGAATTGAATGCAGTATTCAAAAATTGGCATAACTGATGTCCTGTACAGCTGCAACATGGCATCCCATATACTCAGTGCACTGTCCAATGAACACAAGTGTGCCAACATGTTCATCACCTTGTCTACCTGTGACTCCACTTTCAAGGAGCTATACACTTGCCCTCTTAGGTCTCTTTGTTCGGCAGCACTCCCCAGGGTCCTACCGTTAACTGTGTAAGTCTTGCCCTGATTTGCCCTACTAAAATGCAACTCCTCACATTTATCTAGATTAAACTCCATCAGCCACTTCTCTGTCCATCGGCCCGTCTCATCTGTTGTGTTCTGAGATAACATTCTTTTCTGTCCACTACACCATGAATTTTGGTGTCACCTGCAAACTTACTGACTATACTCCTATATGAGTGATGAAAAACAGTGGACCCAGGCACCAGTTTGTGCAGTACACCATTGGTCACATGCCTCATATTGTATCGAATTGGCTAGCTCCCCAGGATTCCGTGCGATCTAACCTTGCTAACCAGTCTACTGTGCAGAATCTTGTTGAATCCCTTACTGAAGTTTTTATACACAATGTCCATTGCTCTGCCTTCAACAATCTTCTTTGTCACTTCAAAAATCTCAATCAAGTTAGTGAGACATAATTTCCCACACACAAAGCCATGTAGACTATCCTTGCCTTTCCAAATGGAAATAGATATTGACTAAAAGATGGCAGCCCTTGTGCTGTGCCAGCTGACAAAAGGCACTGTGCACCTAGATGACCACTGGTTTACTGAAGGATCATTAATTTCCGTTTAGGTCACCTCGAATGGCACGACACCATCAAACACATTCAGCGGGGACCATTTCTTCCGGGACATCCTAATCCACTCCTCTTCCAATCCCAACACCTCCCCACACTTCCATGGCCTCTTGACATGCACTTGTAGAAGGTGCAGTGCTAGTCTGTTTACGTCCTCCCTCCGTACTTTCCCAAGGCCCCATGCACACCTTCCAGGTGACGCAACAATCTAGTCAACTGTATTTGCCACTTACAATACAATCTCCTGTATAATGGAGAGACGAAGTGCAGACTGGTTGATGGTTTTAGGAACCTACTTACTGTCTATAAAAACAACCCCAACCTTCCAGTTGCTTGCCAGTTCGACACACAACCATGTCCCATGCCAACTTCTCTGTCTCAGATCTGCTGCAGTACTCCAATGAGGCTCAATGAAAGCTAGAAGAGCAACACTTCATTTTCCAGTTGGGACCTTAACAGTCTTCAGGACTCAGCATCAAGTTTAATAATTTTTGTGTATGAACATCCGCTTCCATGTCTATTACTCACACCCCAGGACCTGTCATGAAATGGATTGCTTTCAGCACAGCCAAACTATTTTCAACTACTCAAAGCCCCTATTGTAACCTATCCAGCTTCTCTTCTTGAACAAAAATAGAAGCTGCTGGAAAAGCTCAGCAGGTCTGGCAGCATCTATGAAGAAAAGTCAGCGTTAATGTTTGGTGTCCAGGGTTCCTGATTCACAGCATTTGCAGTTCTTTTGGTTTTTATTTAGCTTCTCTTCTTCCTTGACTTGCTATCAACAATCTCTTTATCTGCCTACATTTTCTTCTCACTCTCTCTGGACTCCATCTCCATCTATCTGTTCATTCTTACCCTATCCTACCCCTGTCATCAGCCTAAATGCCACCTTTTCTAACTGCTATCAGTTCTGAAGATGGGTCACTGGACTCAAAACGTTAACTCTGTTTTCTCTCCACAGATGCTTGCTGAGTTTCTGTAGCAGTTTCTGTTTTTACAATTTTTGTATGTATAATCTTTATTTTTTTTTAGTTTGTTTATAACATGTGGGTTTGTCTCTAACAAAGCCTGCCTTTGTTACCCACTCCTAATTGCCCTTCAGAAGGTGGTGGTAAGCTGAAAGAAGTTTAATTTTAAACACTCCCTTCACAAACACAAGGGAACTGAAACTTGTTATAGAAGTGAAATGAAGTTGGGAAGATATATGTTTAAATAGTAAAAGGTAGAAAATGGATGAAATAAAGAACAGGAATTAATTAAGTGAATTCATTTTTGTAATTTGGAACTGATCATGGGAAGCTAATCAGAAAATTGGGAAACGTCAATAGATGGCAACCATTAAATTAGGGTTATGTGGAAGTTATAACAGGAAGGCATATATTTATATATTCATTAGTTACAGCAACTTTAAGAAAACACAACGTTATGAGGATAGGAATGCATTACTTATGAAATATTCTACACAGACACTTTGGCCAGTTTATTACTCATAAAACATGTTTACCCAGATGATGTTTCTGAATGAGGCAAACAAAGACTGCAGTTCAAACTTAGTTTTATTAAAACACTCACAAGATAAAGAACCAGCTCTAACACAACAATTTAATTTCCCCCCAACTAGCTGACTGTGGTGAACTTGATTAGGCTGCTAGATTCACTTCACTGAGCTCCATTGACAGGTGCACTTCGGATATGCTTGGTACGAAATGCGTCTCGCACAAAGTTTTCACCAGCTGAGTCTTCACTAAGAGAATGGCTACCAATTTCCCTTCATATACCCCGTTTCTGAGCCCTTCTGGAATGTTCTCGAGCTTTAGCCAAAGGGGTCACAGGGCAGGGGTCACAGCACCCTGTGAGATTAGGCCAAGTCATCCTAGGTATACCTGTACCCTTTTCAAGATATGATTATTCCATGTCACCATGGGGTCTGGTTGAAACGGTAAAATATACAAACATAGTGTTTCTCCCCGTTGTTTTGATATAGTACCTCTTAATGAATTTTGAGTCATAATGAACTTCTCATTATTAAGATTGACCACCTCTGTGCAATATGTAAGATAGATCTGGGCTGGTCCTTGTTTGTTTTTGACCTGTGATAACCTTGGCCTCTTTGCATTCCATTAGGCCTTGCTTGCAGAAACTGTTTAGCTAATGACAGGTTAAGTGTAGTTGCTTAAGTCTTTGGCCACTTTGGTGCAGACAGTATTTTGAAAAAATACATATGTAGACTGAGAAATTTGAGATTAGCAGCAGAGGAAAAGGCTAACAAAAGAAAAGAGACATCATTCACAATTTCTCTGGCCTCTCCACATAATTAAAGTCCCCAGTTGCTGGTTGATGATAGGATCAAACACAAAAAAAAAGTACATAGCATTCAAGCAAAGAAAGATGACAAGTCAGAAGAGTGGACAAATTACTAGAAAATTGAAGAATAACTAATAAATTAAAGGAAAAATTAGAATATGAGAAGAAGCTAGCCATACATGTACAATAAAAAGTTAGTTTCAATTTCTATAAAAAAAATTTAATAAAGTGAACATTGGTCCTGTAGAAAGCATATTTTGAGAATTGATGATGGAAAGTATAGCGATGGTAGATGTATTGGGATGTCAGAAAATAGGAAACTACAGGCCAGTTAATTAACATCTTAACAAGTAGTAAAAACATTTATAAAATATCTAGGCCTGTAATAATGGTTGCGTTTCCATATATGAGTCTACATTAATGACATAAACCTACAAATGTAAATGAATTCCAATTAGCTGAAGGGGAAGAACGCAAAATCAGTCCCTAGGTATTTAGTATTTATAGCATTGTAGGGGGGACAAATTAAACTCTCAGTCATGTTGATCCACTTGTACTCATAATCCCTAATGAGACCTTTAAGGTCACTCAAAACACACCCAAAAAGCATTAAGGTTTAGTTTTGGAACTGCAAATGGACTGTTTCAATCTGTTTAGTATGAACCTGAGAACACTTCCCATCCAACCACCTAGCAGCTCATTATGTTTTGCAGTCTCCAACTGGTGAACCACATTTTACACCAAATCTTGAAGGCAGAATCTAAATGAAGCTCAAAAACAAATTTTGGCCAAACCACCAAGCGCATGGATCAGTTCACAGAACTGGCACGTGCCAGCACTTCAAAGTGTCTCAGCCTAGCCTTCTAAGATGAAAGTAGCTCAATATTTTCAATTCCCAACTTGGCCCATATTGTCTTACCTTATTCTTCTAAATTATAAGACTAAAAGAAATAGGTGCATAAGTTGACCATTTGGCCCTTTGAACCTACTCCGTCATTCAGTGACTGATCTGACATTACTCATGTCCACTTGCCTGCATTTTCCTTGTCACTGTTGATTCACCTTCTGATCTATCTATCAATCTTAAATATACACAAGGACCCAACCCCCACAGCTCTTTGTGGCATGGAGTTTCCAAGACTCTTAACTCTCTGAGAGAAGAAATTCCTCCTCATCTCAGTCTCAAATTGGTATCCCTTTATTCTGAAATCATGCCCACTGGACTCTTCCTTAATGGGAAACATCCCCTCAGCTTTTATTGTCAAGCCTATTAAGAATCCTGTTTGTTTCAATTAAATCACTTCTCGATCTTCTGAACTGTAATGAATAGACTCCAAATTGTTTATCCTTTGCTCATCAATCTCTCCATACCAGGAGAGACAAAAACAGAAAGTACTGGGAAAGCTCAGTAGGTTTGACAGCATTTGTGGAGCAAAGTCAAAGTTAACTCTTTGGGCCCAGTGACCCTTCCTCAGAAGGGTTCTTGCTCAAAAAAACGCACGCATGATTTCCCTTTCATGGAACCATGCTGACTCAGCTTGAGTGAATTATGATTTTCCAAATGTGCTGCTGTTATTTCCTTTGCAATTGGTTCCAACATTTTCCACGAGGAGATGCTGGGCTAATTGGCCTTCAGCTAACTGCCTTTAGCCTCACTCACTTTGTGACTGTGGGTATCACATTGGCAGTTTGCCAATCCTTGGTATTTCTCCGGAATCTGAGCATTTTGGAAAATTACAACCAATACCTCCACAGCCTCTTTAATTACTTCTTTTAAAGTTCTCGGATGCAAGGCATCAAGGCCAGTGGACTTATCTGCCTCTAGTCCCATCAGTTTATCTACTGTTACTTTTCTAGTAATGGTGATGGTACTTAATTTCCCCCCAGTACTCTTTAATGTTAATGGGATATTCAAAGTATTTCCACCACAGATTGATGTAAAATATCTGTTTTACTCCTCCGTCAATCCCTCATTCCCCATAACTAACTCCCCAGATTCATTTTCCAAGGGGTCTACGTTCACTTTGACCTCTGTCTTCTTTTTTAATATATTTTGAGATGCTCCTATGTCAGTTTTTATATTTCTCACTAGTTTGCCCTCATAATTAATCTTATCTCTCTTTCTTATCTTTTTAGTCCTCCTTTGCTAGATTCAGAATTTGTCTCAGCCTTAGGAGCTGTCACTGACTTTTCCCATGTTATATGTTTTTTCTTTCAACTTATTATCTGCCTAACTTCCTTGGTTAGCCATGGTTGAGTTTGTTCCTCTGTTAGAATCATTCCTTATTACTGGGTTATATTTTTTGCTGAGTGTCATTAATTACCTCCTTAAATGTCTGTCACTGTTTGTTTACTGTCTTTCCTGCAAGTCTATCCACCCAGTTCACTTTAGCTAATTGACAAAAACAGGAATTGCTGGAAATGCTCAGCAGCTTTGGTAGCGTCTATGGAGAGAAAGCAGAGTTAGCATTTTAGATCCAGTGATCCTTCTTTAAACTACGATGGATCATAAAATTCCAGAATGGGTAAAGTACAGAAAGGGGCCTTGTGGCATAATGAATCCATGCCAGCTGTCTGTAGGAGCAACTCAGCGAGTCCCACTCCTCTGTCTTTTCCCCAGAATACTACAAATTATTTCCTTTCAGAGAGTTATCTACTTCTATTTTGAAAATCAGGTTGAATCTGCATTCATTGTACTGTCAGGAAGTTCATTCTAAATTCTGACCACTTGCTGCTGCTACTTACGTCACTTCGGCCTACCACCCAAAATTGGTGACGTCTGGTTTTCAACCCTACAGCCAAGAAGGCCTTTAAAATTAACTTAGTATTCAATGCCAAGGGCCTGACTCAGGAATATAAGATCTTTCAAATTAGAAGATTGATTAGGTCATAGTGCCACCATGTTGATCACTGCATTATTTTGGATAATAGAGCTTTTGTGACCAAACTCAGTAGTAGTTAGAGTTATTATCAAGGACTTCTTGATGGTACATGGACATCCATAGAACAGCCTGCCTTGCCCAATTATGATGATTCATTACCATCTTTGAAGGGCTTTGAATGCAAATACACCTGCCTCTTTTATACTTACAGAGAGTGATTGGGGCTGATATCCTTTACAGCACATGGATGAGGGACTAGATATGCCTGCTATCATTTCAAAGAATGATCAACATAGAAACAATAATTTATGTGAAAACTCAATAGAGGATGCGCAAATTGCAACAAATTTCTTTCAATAATAATGTCTTTGTCTTCGTCTCCTTTCTATCTATCATATTGCAAGAACCATGGGGATGTGCCATCACCATTAGATTTGATACAATGACATGTCCCATAAATCACAATAATTAGGAACAATTATAGAAAAGTTTGGTATACATTTTAAGAAGTGAGACAGACATGAAAATACTTGTCACCTTAAAGCTCAAACTGCTTTCAATTTATTTTACTCCCACTGTGCTTGGTTCTGCCCTGACATTACAATTTGAAGCAAAGGCAGTTTGCTCATTGTAGTTTCCTGTCGCCTTCGATGGCTGTGACAGATGTCCTCTTCGGTTTTAGGGCTTTGAAGGCTCTTATGTAGTGGGATTTTACGCATTGATGAAGGGCCATCCCCTTTGCCCTCGCCTGGAAGAGCTGTTGGGGTCAATGGTGGAGGAGTTGTGGGAGCATCCTGAGATGAGAACCCTGGGGCTGCTAGTATACACTGTTCCACCATCTGTGTGTGCAAATGCACCTCCCTCTCTCCCTAAGGAAAGCAGGCTCCCAGAAGGAGGCCCACATGTCTTGTACCCCTCATGCCCATCCATTGTTGCATTGAACCCATGGCTAGAGTGATTGAATGTGAATCAGAGTGCATATGAATTGAATCCTTGACCTTGCTGACCATGGTTGTCACAACACTCATTTTGGATAAATTTTTGTAGCCAAATGTTTGGACCATGGTAGAATGCATAGGCACCTCCAAATCTCTTCTAAAGTTATGCATAATTCATGCCATCTCCACCATATTTTCCTCTTGCCTCTGTACATGTCCAGCAGGTTTCTTGTGGTCATGTCCAGAGTCATTGTCATCAGTATGGATCTGAGCAGATGCATAATATTCAATGGTCCTCTGATCAGATGACTGTCCACCTGTCACGTACAACTTCTGTTTCTGGGTCATGTCTGTGATGTGCTAATCAGCTGGTTTTCCTCAATTATATAACCCTTCCAGAATGTGTGGATGTAACTGTGCTGATGCAGGTTGATTATGAGGCAGATGACAGTGCATTTTCTGGGGTCCTGGCTTTTTCATTGCTAGAGGGCTGTTTCTATGGTATGGCTATGGCCTGCAGCAGTATAGCCTTAATGGAGAACAAAAAAAAGCCGTGCAGAGTTAGCGTTATGTCATTCAAACCTTTTTCTCTGTGTGCACCTCCATCCCACATACAGGCTTGCCATTTACATATAGCTTCCAAGACACACGAACATAAATTTCTACTTGCTTTGGACTGAACTGCTATACGGACCAACAGCTGATCATGCATTCACTCTTCTGGCATGGCTGTCCACTTACCTATATAAATAATTGGTCACCATACCAAAGATATCTGTGAATATGCAGTGTTGGCATTTAAGGTGACAGATTGGCTCACACGGGAGCCAGATTAAACCTTTTGGTTACTCTCCTCCTTTTTCACCTTCATCTAGCCCATTGTATTGCACATGTACTAAAATAATGGTATAACAGAGAAATTTTCCCTAGCTTCTATTTTATTAATAAATGTGTAAAACTAATTCCCAGTAGTGTACAAATTTGGCTGACTAATCTTTCATTAGCAGTTATTACAATTCTAATAAGGTTTACTTTGTAATCAGAAAACTTCGTTTTTCTTCCTTAATTTCAAAGAATCAGCTGCTATTGCCAAGTTTGTCAGGATTTATTAGATTAACTCTTGACTTGAAAGAACAGAGAGACTGTATATGAATGAGTTAAACACACATACTCTAAATATTGCACTTTTCTCTCAGAACCAAAATATTGCAACTGAACAGTCATGATATAAAGAGAACAAGAAAACTCAAGTTAAAATACACTATGATAATTTTATCTCATTTCATTCTTGTTCAAGGCATTGTTTGATGAAAACTGGCACTTACTGCGAGTTCTCGTAACAGAGAGGGATGCCACTTTGTACCTGGATGATGAATTAATTGAGACAAGGCAACTGGAATCTGTTCTTGGTATCTTCATCAGTGGGAGGACACAAATAGGGAAGTACTTTGGGAAAGAAGCAACTGTACCGGTAAGTTCGACTTCTTCTCCCTACATTCCATTCATGCAGTAATGACGTCCTAGCATACCCGATAGGTTTAATGAGGCCATCTATGTTTACTGTTTATCTCTTGATGTTTTGCTGATTTATAGTTTGTGTAATAAAAATTAATGGAAATGCTCTGGTTGTGTGGCAATCCCTGTGCAAATTAATGGGAAGCTAAGATTTATAAGTTCTAAGGATCAAAAGTCTCCATCATATTTTCCAAAATCGAATATTATTAAGTGTTGTATTCAGAACAATGCATAACATGTTTTAAAAAGGCAAACTACTACAGATACTGCTATCATTATATTTGGTTTACAGTTTGACGTTCAAAAGTTAAGGATTTACTGTGACCCAGAACAAAATCAACGAGAAACTGCTTGTGAAATTTCAGCTGTTGTAAGTATCACTCAGCACAGAATCTGTGTTCTTTCCCTTCATTGTAACCCTTATTTCTTGTTAGCATAACTCATACTTGTTGTATTACTCTCTAATCTTAGTACACTGACGACATCCCTATGTCTTTAACAATAAATCATTGGGCACACCGTAAGCAATTCCATGATAGAGCTGATATTAAATCTATTCATTTAGATAAATGTGTAATACTGAGTTAAACATAGTTTGAAAATAATCAATAAAATTCCTCTTTAGATGAAAAATGAAATGAAATGCAAATTAGTAGTAGTAACTGATTTACCAGTGATAATGGGAACTGCAGATGCTGGAGAATCCAAGATAATAAAATGTGAGGCTGGATGAACACCCAGGCCCAGCAGCATCTCAGGAGCACAAAAACTGATGTTTTGGGCCTAGACCCTTCATCAGAGAGGGGGATGGGGTGAGGGTTCTGGAATAAATAGGGAGAGAGGGGGAGGCGGACCGAAGATGGAGAGAAAAGAAGATAGGTGGAAAGGAGAGTATAGGTGGGGAGGTAGGGAGGGGATAGGTCAGTCCAGGGAAGACAGACAGGTCAAGGAGGTGGGATGAGGTTAGTAGGTAGGAGATGGAGGTGCGGCTTGGGGTGGGAGGAAGGGATGGGTGAGAGGAAGAACAGGTTAGGGAGGCAGAGACAGGCTGGACTGGTTTTGGGATGCAATGGGTGGAGGGGAAGAGATGGGCTGGTTGTGTGATGCAGTGGGGGGAGGGGACGAACTGGGCTGGTTTAGGGATGCGGTGGGGGAAGGGGAGATTTTGAAGCTGGGGAAGTCCACATTGATACCATAGGTCTGCAGGGTTCCCAAGCGGAATATGAGTTACTGTTCCTGCAACCTTCGGGTGGCATCATTGTGGCAGTGCAGGAGGCCCATGATGGACATGTCATCTAAAGAATGGGAGGGGGAGTGGAAGTGGTTCGTGACTGGGAGGTGCAGTTGTTTATTGCGAACCGAGCGGAGGTGTTCTGCAAAGCGGTCCCCAAGCCTCCACTTGGTTTCCCCAATGTAGAGGAAGCCACACCGGGTACAGTGGATATAGAATACCACATTGGCAGATGTGCAGGTGAACCTCTGCTTAATGTGGAATGTCATCTTGGGGCCTGGGATAGGGGTGAGGGAGGAGGTGTGGGGGCAAGTGTAGCATTTCCTGCGGTTGCAGGGGAAGGTGCCGGGTGTGGTGGGGTTGGAGGGCAGTGTGGAGCGAACAAGGGAGTCACGGAGAGAGTGGTCTCTCCGGAAAGCAGACAGGGGTGGGGATGGAAAAATGTCTTGGGTGGTGGGGTCGGATTGTAGATGGCGGAAGTGTCGGAGGATGATGCATTGTATCTGGAGGTTGGTGGGGTGGTGTGTGAGAACGAGGGGGTCCTCTTTGGGCGGTTGTGGCGGGGGCGGGGTGTGAGGGATGTGTTGCGGGAAATGCGGGAGACGCAGTCAAGGGCATTCTCGACCACTGTGGGGGGTAAGTTGCGGTCCTTGAAGAATTTGGACATCTGGGATGTGCGGGAGTGGAATGCCTCATCGTGGGAGCAGGTGCGGCGGAGGTGGAGAAATTGGGAATAGGGGATGGAATTTTTGCAGGAGTGTGGGTGGGAGGAGGTGTATTCTATGTAGCGTTGGGAGTTGGTGGGCTTGAAATGGACATCAGTTACAATCTGGTTGCCTGAGATGGAGACTGAGAGGCCCAGGAAGGTTAGGGATGTGCTGGAGATGGCCCAGGTGAATTGAAGGTTGGAGTGGAAGGTGTTGGTGAAGTGGATGAACTGTTCGAGCTCCTCTGGGGAGCAAGAGGCGGTGCCGATACAGCCATCAATCTAACGTAGGAAGAGGTGGGGTTTGGGGCCTGTGTAGGTGCGGAAGAGGGACTGTTCCACGTAACCTACAAAAAGGCAGGCATAGCTGGGGCCCATGCGGGTGCCCATGGCCACCCCCTTTGTCTGTAGGAAGTTGGAGGAATCGAAAGAGAAGTTGTTGAGGGTGAGGACGAGTTCGGCTAGGCGAATGAGGGTGTCGGTGGAGGGGGACTGGTCGGGCCTGCGGGACAGGAAGAAGCAGAGGGCCTTGAGGCCAGCTGCATGCGGAATACAGGTGTATAGGGACTGGACGTCCATGGTGAAAATGAGGTGTTGGGGGCCAGCGAATTGGAAGTTCTGGAGGAGGTGGAGGGCATGGGTGGTGTCATGGGCCTAGGTAGGGAGTTCCTGGACCAAAGGGGAGAAAATGGAGTCCAGATAGGTGGAGATGAGTTCGGTGGGGCAGGAACAGGCTGAGACAATGGGTCGACCAGGGCAGGCAGGTTTGTGGATTTTGGGAAGGAGATAGAAACGGGCCGTATGGGGTTGGGGAACAATGAGGTTGGAGGCTGTGGGTGGGAGGTCCCCTGAGGTGATGAGGCCATAAATGGTGTTGGAAATGATGGCTTGGTGCTCGGGGGTGGGGTCATGATCAAGGGGGCGGTAGGAGGTCGTGTCGGAGAGTTGGCGTTTGCCCTCGGCGATGTAGAGATCAGTGCGCCATACTACCACTGTGCCACCCTTGTCTGCGGGTTTGATGGTGAGGTTGGGGTTGGAGCGGTGGCAGCGGAGGGCTGCCCATTCTGTGAGGGAGAGGTTGGAGTGGGTGAGAGGAGAGGAGAGGTTGAGGCGGTTAATGTCTCGACGGCAGTTGGAGATGAAGAGGTCGAGGGAGGGTAGGAAGCCTGGGGGTGGTGTCCAGGAGGAGGACTTTTGTTGGAAGCGGGCGAAGGGGTCAGTGGAGGGAGGGTTAGGTTCCCGGTTGAAGAAGTAAGCGTGGAGGCGAAGGCGGCGGAATAACTGCTCTACGTCCAACCGTGACTGGTATTCGTTGATGTGTGGTTGTAGGGGGACAAAGGTGAGCCCCTTGCTTAGGACTGACCGTTCATCCTCAGTCAGTGGGAGATCGGAACGGATGGTGAAGATGCGGCAGGGCTCAGTGTGGCTGTCTACTCTGGGGTTGCTGGCTGTGGAGGTGTGGGCTAGGCCCGAAACGTCAGCTTTTGTGCTCCTGAGATGCTGCTGGGCTGCTGTGTTCATCCAGCCTCACATTTTATTAACTGATTTACCCATAGGTTTGGTACTGCAGTGACATGTATACTCAGCCATAGTCTAAAGTGCTTTCCAACCATTTGTATGTCCGCTGTGCATCATAACATGGCAGAAGCTCCTGAACAAGAAGGTGGGGATTATCATGTCACTATAGTCTTGTTGTCAGTAAGGAATAGCCAAACCTTTTACCTGGGTGTTCTTCCCTTGTATGTCGGAAAAAGACAGGGAACTGACTCAGACTTTAATTTAAAAATACTCTTCTTTATTTAACCCTTTAAGTACTTCTACTCAATCTCAAACATGCTTTTGTTGCAACTTTACTTCTTACTTCATCCAACTTAACTCGAACTTTAACTCACTTCATTTAACTTCATTCTACTTTACGTTAACTTAATTTGCATTTAATCCTAACTCTAACTTTAACTCTGTAATTTTGGCTGGAAACAAATGCTACCCTGATTCAAACTAAGCGACCAACGTTTGCACTCAGTGTGGATCTTGCCTCAGGATTGTTTGTCTTCTCTGAAGATAACTTGAGGGCACATGTTTCTCAAATATTGGCCTCAAAAGCTTTTCCCGCATAGTCCTTTGTTCTGCTAACTTTAAGCACAAAATGTGCTCATTTTCAGAACTTTCTCTGCCACTCAGCCAATGAATTGAACAAACCTGATAGCAATGTTTGATCCCAGTCAATGGTATTTACTGGTAAACAGCCCCCATATTTTAACACCAAGTTGTAAGCAGCCAGTAACCATGCTCCATATAAAGTAATAGTTCTGCAAACCTGTCTAGCAGACACCCATGACATCTCCCTTATTTGGTCAACACGGGAAATTGCAGGGCACAGTTTACAGGACAGGTCACGACAAGTCCTGGTTGCACCTTTAGCTGAGGACAGAATTTAAACTAACTTGATAAAGTTTCTAGAATGCTTGACTGTAGCTCTTAACCAGTGTCGTAGCCATTTCTGTTGCTGGCCACCTGACCACATTCTGCATCACATACGCTTTAACGGATATCAGTCATGAGTTTACAGTGCTTTGGCACTCCATCATTTGGCTTTGAACACTTGCCTCCATATTTATTGTGCTATTCACTGAATTTCACTAGGTAGTTTATTCAACCAAATGGTTATTACATAGGTTGAAATATGTAAAGACTACCAGTATATTTATTTTCAAATATGCCTGCTACTCCCTTTAAGTTGATACATCTGTTTAAGTTCATTTAAGATCACTATACTTTGAGTGTTAACATGCACTTCATTTCTCTTGCCTCACTCCCAATAAACTATTGATGCAAGAGTCAAAATACCTTGAAATGTACACAAATTATACAAATGAATTACATCTTGTAAAATCAGGTGTTACTGATTTCGGTTTCTTAAGTATGTGGCTATAAAATACCTTCACTCGCCACACACGCAAGCACATAAGTGTCATTAAGCAAGGCAATATAAAAATGCCCTGCACTTAAGTAAATCACTTGTACTCCAAGAAAAGTTACTGGGTGCTTTGCTGGCTTCAGAACATAAACTGACAAGATGCTAATGCCAGACCAACCAACAATCATTCATTAGGATATAAGAAATGAGAACACGAGTAGGTCATTTGGTCTGTCAAACCTGCTGTGCCTTTCTTGGTCCACCCCAGGCATTAACTTGTCTTTTGTCCCAGCCTATCCTTATAACCCAAATCCTCCAGTCCTGGCAACTTCCTGGTGATTTTTTTCTGAACTGTCTCCATTTTATTAAAATCCTTTCTGTGGCAGGGTGACAGGAACTGTGCACTACACTCCAAAATTGGCCTCACTAACATCCTGCACAACTTCCACTTGACATCCCAACTTCTCTCTTCAGCAGTCTTAGCAATGAAGGCGAGCATGATAAACACCTTCTTAACAACCCTGTTTACCTGTGATGCAACTTTCAAAGAACTATGTACAGGTGTGAGGACTTATCGTTATAGTACTTCACTAGTTACATCTTTTCAATCTGGAAAAGGATCATAAATCTGTTTTTTGTTTGTTAATCAATCTCTAATCCATGCAAATGCATTACCTCAATACAATGAACTCCTATGTTATGCAATATCCTTTCCAGTGGTACCTTATCAAATGCTATCTGGAAATCCAAATATATTACATCAGGTTCCCCCTAGAGTTGATAAACTTGCTTGTTATATCCTGAAAGCACTCTAGCAAATTTGTTAAACACAACCCTTTCACAAAATCATGTTACTTGCTTGATTGTAATCAGCTTCTCTAAATGTCCAGCTAACTTGTCACTCTAGCATTTTCCCAATGACAGATGCTAGACAAATTGGCCTATATTTTTGCGCTTTCTGTTTCCATCCCTTCTTGAAGAGGGGTATCAGATTAGTGGCTTTAAAATCTGCTGGAACCCTCATAGATTCCAGTGAGTTGTGGAATATTTCAACCAATGCCTCAAAATCTCTTTGGCCACTTCCTTTAAATTCTTGTAAGCAGGCCTCAGGTCCTAGAGATTTGCCTGCCTTTCATCCCATTATTCTGTCAAAGTTTTGTCTCTCATGATAGGGTGTTGTTTTTTCCCCCTGTATTAGCATCTTGTTTACCTGGTTGTTTGGGATGTCTCTAGTGAAGACAGATACAAAATATTGGTTTAAAGTATCTACATTTGTTAACCACAGATGGTTCATCCTTCTCATCAAGATGTTCTGTTTGACTGGAATAAAGTTTTGCTGAGTATTATAACACATCTACTTGAATTTCTGCTACTGCTTATGCACCAACTTACCCCAGTGTCTATTTTTCTAGCCTACTTTATACAACTCTCTTGTCATTACCTCTGTTGGTGCCTTTACTAAAGTTGAGGACACTGGTTTATAACCCGGGTTGCTCCCTCAAACTTAACATTTCAAGTCAAATGATCCTTCTTCAGAAACAGTTCTTTTGGTTATCCATAACTACAATATCTCTTATTAAGAACACTTCATTTTATATTACTAAATATAAAATAGCCCATTCCAGGGCAAATTTTTGCAACGTACTGCCAAAGAAACTGTTCCTGATGCATACTACAAATATGTCTTCCATTTTTACTCTTGCCCATCTGATTTGTCCAGTAAATATGCAAATTAATTTATATTGTTGTGCACTTCTTACATGTTTTCACTTTCTCTACATTTATACTTATTATACAGTGAGGCAACTCTTTGGGAACCTATTACCGCACCCATGACTTTTTTCCCTTTATATCCCTTACTTTCACCCAAAATGATTTCACATCATGATATATTACACTTGTATCATGATTCACTGGTGAACTAACAGCAAAGCTACCCCACTTATTTTCCTTCTAGCCTACTTTTTTCACTTTTTCAAATACCCTTGATTATTGAGTTCCCAGTCATGGCCACCCTTCAGTCAAGTAGGTACATGGTTTCAAGTCATATTAAAAACCAAAAGAACTGTGGATGCTGTAAGTCAGGAACAAAAACAGAAGTTGCTGGAAAAGGTCAGGAGGTCTGGCAGCATCTGTGGAGAAAAAAATCAGAGTTAACTTTTTGAGTCCAGTGACCCTTCCTCAGAACAGGTTACTTTAACCGAAACATTAACTCTGATTTTTTCTCCACAGATGCTGCCAGACCTGCTGAGCTTTTCCAGCAACTTCTTTTTCTTCAAGTCATATTCATTTATTTCCATAAAACTGCATCTGCTGGAAACCTGAAATAAAATCTGAAAATCCTGGAGAAGCTGTGCAGATGTGATCATACTTGTGGATAGAAGAACAGAATCATATTGGACTCGAAAATTAACACTGTCTCACACTGAACAGACGCTGCCATACCTGCTGTGTTTCTCAGTTATTCCTATTTATGTTGTCAAATTGTAGCATGGTAAAATTGTGATGCATGTTCAAATAAGGATCTTAAAATTTTGCTTTTCACCATTATTTTGGTTCTAACCTCTGCTGTACTGTTCTGATTTATAGTTTCCGCCCCTTCCTGTCACACTTTGATTATTGCTTGCCCCTTCAATTCCCGGGACCTATGCTTACTCATTTTTTTTTAAACTGTACTTCAATTGAGACCTCCCCAGCCTTCAAAATATTTTAAAGCTCTATCTACAACTCTTGTTTTATGATTATCCAGGAGATTGATGCCGGTATGGTTCAAATGAAATCTGTCCCAATGGAACAGCTGTTTGTACCCCCAATACTAGGGCCAGTGCCCCCTGAATGGGAACCTGTTTCTCCCACATCGATCTTCGAGCTGTGCATTTGCCTCTGTAATCTACATTAATCAACATGTGCCTCAAGTAGTAATCTGGAGATTATTACACTTGGGATTTTTTCTGTTTCTAATTTATCCCCAAGTTGCTTGCAATCCCTCAACAGAACCTGTTTCCAAATCCTACATATGTCATTGTTATTTACGTGAGCCACAACAACCAGATCCCTCCCTGCCCACTCCCAAGTTTCTCTCCAGCCTTGAAGAGATCATGTAATCATAGAATCCTTACCATGTGGAAACAGGTCATTCTGACCATCAAGTCCATATTGATCCTCTGAAGAGCAACCCACCATTACCCTGGTCCTGTAACTCTGCATTTCTCATAGCTAATTCACCTTGCCTGCACATGTCTGGACACAATGGGCAGATGTCCTGAACGTTAGCAGCAGATAGACATCGTAGTCTTAAGGACTGTTTGTCTTTGCTGTAGAGAATAGTATCCATTCCACTAACTAAGCTATTACCATTATCGCTACATTTCTCTTTCATCTCCAAATTTATTGACACTCTGAACCATCGTATTTTGATCAGTTTGCTCAACTTCCCTGCAGTCTGTGCCCCATCCATACTGGGAGCAAGAAACTTGGACCTATTGGAAAAGGGCACTCTGGCTGCTTCAAAATTCTGGATCTCCGTACCTACTTCACTCTCACAGTCCAGGCTTTCCTGTCCCTGATTACGCACCAAATTTTGTATAATTAATTTAAGGGCTGTGTTTATCTCCTGAAACACAGTGTTGAGGTTCTTCTCCACTTCCCTGATATGTTGCAATGTCTGCATTTCAGATTTCAGCTCATCACCTCTGAGTCATAGTTCTTCAAGCTGGAGATATGGACACTGTGGATCACACCAGTGTTCTCCAGCTTCCACATACCACAGCTGCAAAACACTGCCTGGCCAGCCATCTCTGTTCTAGTTAGTTATTTATTAATTTGCATGTTAAATATTTTTAAAAAGAATTTCTTAACTCTGATCTTCAGCTGATTTCAACCATTTAGCCAATCAGTAGAGTGTCAATAAGGGTATAGAGAGAGCCACAACAGTCCCAGCAGGCCATAGGGCACAAATTGAACCCATGCTGTTGGCATCACCATGTATCACAATGTAGCTGTTCAACTAACTAAGCCCAACAAGGATGTCTGCACTTGCAAAAATCTTAGACTTCTCAATATCTTATCCATCTGTGCTGCTGAAATAGAGATTTCCATAAGTTTGAACTCCTCCTCATTTTTCTTTTCTCAAATAATATTTATGTGCCCTATCTTGCTAAGCATGTACTGACTGCTATGTGGTAATGACATTATCTTAAGAATTTTGAAGCCTCTGTGTTTAACTGTTTTTTAATTCTTGAAACTCCCTTTACTTTAACAAATACATGAAACTGTTTCTATTCCATTTGATCAACACATCTGCTGTTGCTTCCCCTGAATGAATGCTACATATCCTTTCATTCATACACTTCTGAAACTGTTGCGCTGATTTGGTTTTGGGGTTATTATCAAGTTACTATTTTCATTAATTTGTACTTTGATGATAAAAAGTGGTCAGTGCCATATTTTGTGTTGCTAGGATAACCATTACTTTATAAGCATAATTAAAGTGAGCATGAATATCTTTAAGATATCAGTCTAATTACAGTTTCTGAATTTTTATTCCAGAATATACCGGTATGTATAGACTGTCTCATTTTGGAAATAATCAAGTAGGTGGTATTTATATTTTTATGCCATTTTTAAGCATATTTGCATGATAAATAAAGAAGTAGAATCAAAATCTAAAATAGAAAAGCCATATAATATTACAGAAATTATGAACATCATGAATAATAATATCATGGAGAGGGTTTGCTTTGTAACTAAACTCTAATTTAAAATGTGGGCACACTAAAAGTTTGTTTATGGACATGATTTATAATTTTCCAAGTTAACAATATTGTTGATAATGAAGCAAAGCAAATAAAGAATATTTTCAACAACAATGTCGTGCCCAGTACCTATCATTCATAATGTGGAGGTGCTGGTGTTGGACTGGGGTGCACAAGGTCAGAAATCACACAACACCCCTCCCAGTGGGGGAACAGATCAGTGGTCAAGGACATCCAGCCTTGGATCTTCAGGTAAATGTCTTCCAAGGCTGACTTCGGAATACACAACAATGCAGAGTTGCCAAGCAGAGGCTGATAGCCAAGTTTGGTACTCAAGAGGACGGCCACAACTGGGATCTTGGGTCATCTCGCTCCACAGGTGACCCCACCACACTAGCATACATATACACACACACTCACTCACATACAATAACTCACACCCAACAGCCAATCACACACACACACACACACACACACACACACTCTCCCTTCCTCCTCAAACACTTTGTCTCTCTCTCCCCCCTCACACACAAGCACATGAATCTGGGAGGAATTTGTATTTGCAAATACATTTTATCTTCTTCAAAAAGCCCATCATTTATAGACAGTCAGTCAATATGACATTTTATAAATTTCTACTTGAGAAATAAAATGAATCTGACTCCAAACTAAAACAAAGATTCTAAACAAGGTCTCGCACCTAACATGCATTGTCTGACCTAAAATGGTGCCTCTTCTTTACACTGATAAAACCTTTCGTTGTCTCAGGACCATGACTTTAAAGCAATTCAGGATTTACGTATACATATTAATCAATTAAAACCTTCTAAGCGATTAAAGATTTAATAGCATTTTAGGTTTGTTTAGCACATCCTCATCAATGGTGTGAAAATGTGATCTTTTATTTATAAATTCTGTGTCTGATACTGTGTTTCTCACTAACACCTGAAGAACTGAGGCTCCAAAAGCTAATGTTTTCAAATAAACCTGTTGAACTATAACGTGGTGTTGTGTGATCTCTGACACTATCATTCATACACATAGATGAGTCTTTATAAAATGTGATCTAGCGCTTGTACATTTTGAGACTATCAAGTACTGTGTTGATGTAATTAAAACTCAAAGGAAGACAAACTCAGGTCCTCAGAGGGATTAAATCTCTGGAAAAGTGGCATTGGGTCAGGAACCTGACATGATCTCATCTACTTCAGTGTTTATTTCTGGCAGATTTACTGATATGCAGGGATCTCTTATGCGTCTTTTACTTTTAAACCAGTGTTTTTGTTTTATTCTTGGATTCTGAGGAAGGGTCACTGGATCCGAAATGTCAACTCTGATTTTCTCTTCACAGATGCTACCAGATCTGCTGAGCTTTTCCGGCAACTTCTGTTTTTGTTAGTGTTTTATGAATTTCCCAAGCTGTCTGCATATTTCCAGGATCAGCCTGCTAGAGCAATATCAGAAAGTGCTTCTTCACCATAAATGGATGGAATTTTCTGCTGCTAGAGGTGGCAAGCTTTGGTAGGATGGGCACTTAATTAGAAAGATTGGTAACTTGCCCAACCTCTGCTACCTTCTAAACCCCACCAGAATTAGGCCCTGGGTAGGAAGGCCCATAATCAACATCCGGCCTGCTCAATTAGTGACCATCTAAGAGCCTGAGTTCTTCATCACTACGATTAACTCATCTGCAGGTGCACGAATTGTCATGCAGAATTCCTGATAGCGGCTACCCTGCAGTCACTTTGTCATCTTGAGGAATGGAGAGAAGTCCCTTGATCAAGGCAGTAAGTGCCTGATCAACTGGACGTGGGGCAAACAGCTGCCTAAGTGTAGCCATCCACACTTCCCTGTTTCACACACCCTGCCTCTATGGTATCAATGAACACAAGAACTGCTGCCCTCAGATTGGCCCCCAGTGACCTCATCACTGCCACTTTGGCTTGTTGTTTATTGGGCTTTCTCTGGAAAAGATGGTATGGATCTCTTGCCATCTGTTCAAGCAACTGATGGGACCCTGCTGCCTCAACTAGATTCTGCCCACTGATGAGCTGGTAAGCTTTCAACAATGAAACTGAATAACAGCAGCCATACTTAACTGAGAAACTGCTGCTTCTGTGGGTGTACTGCTACTCCTTCACAGGTGATTTTCAACTTCTTTTAAGTTACTTTCCTTGACTTTGACTTGACTAACCTTGCAATCTGCTTTTGTTACGGAATGAAAACAACATATGTAGTTGGATATTGCTCCTGCAGGGCCATATGACAACCAGTATCACCAATACCAGGAACAGTAAAAGCAACATCAGTAGCAGTACTCAGAGATAATGGAAACTGCAGATGCTGGAGAATCCAACATAACAAAGGGTGAAGCTGGATGAACACAGCAGGCCAAGCAGCATCTGAGGAGCACAAAAGCTTTTGTGCTCCTGAGATGCTGCTTGGCCTGCTGTGTTCATCCAACTTCACACTTTGTTATATCAGTAACAGTACTAGCTGCTTTCTGTTCAGGCACATGTTGTTCTGAAGATCAGAAGGCGCACTTGTAGAAATCTTCCTTGGTGTGGCATGACTTCCCTCCCCCAACCCACCTAGAAATGAGGGCCTGCATGGTGAAAACCAGTGGCTCATAAAACTAAGGTTCTCAGATTTTATGACAAGTCATTGCTGACATTTGCAAACTCGGAACAAGTTTGTTTCAAGAGTGAATCAAGAGAACGTGGACTGCAAATAGCTATCAACATGATTATCACTGAAACGGCTTAAAACTAGTGAGTGTGAATGAGTGTTTGCTACTCTGATCTGAATGTGAGGGATATCTGGAAAGAAAGGGATGAGAGAAACTACAAAATGTGTTATATATATATACATGATCATGAATTGTTGTCTGACCCCAGGGTTTGTATGCTCCGGTCTGCTTTCTGTTTTTCCTTCTTTTTGTTTTTTGCTCTTTCTTTTTCATGTTTTCTTTGCTTTCTTTTCTTTAAAGCCTGGAGAGTAGTGGGTAAAGGAGGAGGTCTCCTGCATAATGAGCCGAACACGGCTCCACCCCAACCCATGGTCTCCCAGTGAGTGAGGAACAGGTAGATTTCAGGCTGAGCCTGCCCACTCCAGGCCAGCTACATTCTTTTTCATCTTTTCTTCTTTCTTTCTTCATCTTCCTGATGTCACGGGGAAGCTGGAACGGTGTAGGTGGGGACTCCTGGAACAGCAGCCGTGCATTGGTTGCAACAATGGCAGTGTGTGGTCTCCTGGCTTTGGCAGGCCTGGAGTGTGGACTCCTGGCAGAGGTGGCGGGTCATCAACTGTGGTGGTGCCATGCCTGGAGCAGGGACTCCTGGCTGTGGTAAACCCGAAGCGGGGACCTTGAAAAGTCCTGGAGCTATGTTTGGAGATCCTGGCCAATGAATGTGAACCCTATTTAAGTACTTTCCTTTATTCTTCTTGTACCTCAAAATGACACTGGATTGTGGTGACTGAACACTTTTCACTGTAGCTCCCTAGATTATGGAACAATAAAATAAAAAATAAAATGATTCATCACCTTGACACCAGAAGGTATAATGTGTTTCACATTTTCTGCTTTACTGAGGTCCTTGAAGTTTCTGGTTCAGGCTTCAAAGGAAGATAATTCTGCTGCTCACTTCTTTGGCCACTTTCATCCACAACTGCTTCATTCAAGAGGTTAACCTTGTCTCATCTTTTGCAAGCAAACCTTAGATCTCACAAGACCTCCAGATAAGAGCCCAATACCTGATGGGATACTTCCATTCTTGAATTTACTGTAAAATCTACTTTGTTTTTAATTTTTCTTTATTCTTGATCGCAGACTAAAGTAATAAAATGGCTGTTTTAAAAGCTAGGACTGAGGATGAAATTGTGTGTTATTAAAAACAAGTTACTGGACTCATTGTGAATTTTGTTTAAAGTGTTGCTTTGAAAATAGTGAGGGAGCACTAGTAGGCTGGAATGGCACCGGATGAATGCACAGAATAATATTTGGTTAGCAAAAGAATGCTGACTAATTTGTGCAGACGTAACTCATTGTAGATGGCAGAACTCATCAGCCTGATGGCAACATTATAATTGGTTCCTGAGCAGGTGAATAGGTGGGTGTTTACAATAGAGGGGAGAAAACATCAGGCTGCTGGAAGAACAGTCTCTGTGCCTCTGTGTTTCTGCAGGAAAAGTACCTGAAGCCTGAAGAAAGTTGTTTTCTCCCCATATTTGCTGGAAGTTGTTGCCTTTAACCAGTAACTAAGAGACTTTCTAATTAGTATACCAATCATCTTTACTTCTGTGAAAAGTTGAAAGAACCTGAAGGAAGGAGATTGGAAAACAACAGTGCTGCCAGTGAGCAGGAGATAGATAAATGAGTGTGATGTACTTTGAATGATACTGCTTCATGGTTGAATAGCTGGCATGTATGTAATCTTGGAGACATGGGTGAAAGGCTTGCTGCAGTGCTAAGTGTAAGATAAAGTTATGAATATTAGGTATGAGTCATTATGATCATCACACGTGGTTTTGGATCTGATCCAATTTTGGGAACCAGATTTCAGCATCACTCAATTGGTAACATGTTTTCCTCTGAGTCAGTAGATGATGGGTTCAAATCCCATGCAAGAAACTTGGCTATTAAATTTAGACTAATACACTAATACTATTCTATGGGACTTCTCCAACATCAGAGGTACTGTCTTTCAGCTGAGACATGAAACTGACTGCTCTTTTGTGAAAAGAGAACTCATGGGACTATTTTGGAGAAGAAAATGGGAATTACCCCGACAATGGACCAGCATTTATCGCTTGACCAATATCGTTAAAGAAAATTGGGACTTGAGGTGTTAGCAAAACTGGAGCCAATGCACATTTAGGGAAGACTGACCACTGGTTGGCGTCGCACCTGGAATAAAGAAAGGTGATCATGGTTGTTGGGTTTTTATTTGGTAGTATGTGATAAATGGAGTCCCTCAGAGGTATGTGCTGAGTCCCCAAGCTTTTACAATTTACATTGTTAACATAGACGAGGGAAGCAAAGGCCGCATAACTAAACTCAAAGAAAATAGCAATATAGGTAGGAATGTATGTAGGAATTAAGAAGACTAAGGAGTTTTCAGATTGTAAGATTGAGTGTGTGGGAAAAAATCTGGCAGGTTAAGTACATTTTGGGAAAAGGCAAAGTTATTTACTTTGGCAGGAAGAATGAAAAAGCAGGGTACTACTGAATTTTGAGATATAGAGATTTAGTTGTTCTCGTCTGGTCACAAGAAGTTAGTCTGCAGGTAATCAAGAAGGCTAAGGAATTGCTATCCTTAATGATGGAGAATTGAACACAAAAGAATGGATGTTGTGTTCAGTTGTACAGGGCATTGGTGAAATTTTGATCTTTTTACAGAAGGTGCAAATGCATTGCAGATGATTCAGAGAAGGCTAACTAGATTGACAGTCGAATGGCTGTGTTATCTTGTGAGGAAAGGCCAGGCTAAACTTGCATCTAGTGAAGTTTAGAAGAGTAAGTGGAAGCTTGATTGAAACAAATAAGATCCTGAAGGTCTTGAAAGGAATTGACAAGATCGATGTGGAAAGGATGTTTCCTTGTGTGGACAGGTCCAGAACCTGAAAGCAGTTTTTTTTTAAAAATTAGGAGCGCTTCCTTTTAGGATGGAGATGAGGAGAATATTTTTCAGTGAGGATTGTACAACATTGGAACTCTCTGCCTCAGAAGGCAATGAATGCGGGGTCGTTAAATATTCCAGGGGGAATTCGGCAGATTCTTGTTAGGCAAGAGAACAAAAGACTACAGAGTATAGATGAAAATGTGGAATTTGGAACACGAACAGATCAACCTTTAACTCAATGAACTTGAGTGCAGACTCAAGTGACCAAATAGTCTGTTTGTGTGTTACTATTTTGTGCATTTGTATAATTTCACCTTTTCTACCATGATTTTTCATTTGTATATAATAGTTGGTAAAGGCTATTTCCAAGCCGGTTGCCAGTAGCAGCTTTGTAGATATTTTAAGCAGTTTGTTTCGTGTTATGACACATTTCTGGAGCTGGTGTGACTTGAATCCTAGCTTCAGGCCCAGTGTTAGGGTCAGTGGCTTTGTACTGTGATATGAGAACCTGTACAGTGTTAATGAGGCCTTCTCAACCAATGTAGGAAGTTCATCCTTAGGGTATTCTGCATATGACTTACCAAGTGCAGCAGATTCCTAGGATTCAGAATCAGATTCAGCCTGAATTGATGGTATTCTTTTTCTCATAAAATGAGCTTTAGGTAGGCACATACATTTCCCTTGACTGCATGTTATATCATGGTGGTCCACATCTCTGATCAGATTCAGAAACCCTAAGTAAAAGAAATACATACCTACCTTCGGAGGAAATGTCAATACCTCCAGCCTGGGAATCTGTTCAGTTGACCTAGTCTTGCATCATCCAGGAATCTAAAATGCCAGCTGTACAATGGCTCAGAGTTGAAAGCACATCTTTTTTTCACACCACTTCCTATCCTATTCCAGGATTTGAATGTCTTGAAGCCACTTCACAGCTACTGAGAGAAGTGTGTAACATAAGTGAGGGGGTAGGGTGGCATGTGAGTGATGATTACAGTGCCAGGTAGGTCAAAGAGTTGGTGTGCCAGGTGTGTGAGTTAATAGTCTGGCAACAATGAAGGAATAAAAACAAAGTTGCTGGAAAAGCTCAGCAGGTCTGGCAGCATCAGTGAATGACCTGTTGAGCTTTTCCAGCAACTTTGTTTTTGTTCCTGATTTACATCATCCACAGTTCTTTAGCTTTTTTTAATTAACTATGGAAGAATGTATAGGACAGTTCAGAGGGTGACAACATTCTTATATTAAGCTCTTGTTGGATGAATTTTCCACTTGCACACTGCTGATGTGCAGTCTTGTGACTGAATGTATCTAAGAAGGAATAATACAGTATGATCTTGAAGATTGGGAGCTGCACCTGTGGGTTTCTGGCACTCACATTTGCAGGGCAACGATTTGTAACAGAAACTTAAGAGTGGATATTTATCCATTAATTGTCAATCTTGCTCAGGGAAGTTACAGGTTTTGTTTGTATGAACTGGCGCAGCAAACGGTTAGCATTATAGTTTTGATATTGAATAGTAGCAGCTGAACTGTTTGTGTAATCCATTATCCACTTGGCCTGGATATCTTTTAAACAGATGTGTTAAGGTTAAGAGTGGTGTTTGCAGTGGGTGTAAGAAAGTGAAGAGAAACATGAGTAATTCAAGAAAGAATGTGAGGAGAGCCGTGAGTACATTTTTTCTGCAAAACTAATCTGAAGTGTACCCTTTAGTAACTGATGGTTCCTTACCCTGCCTTTCTGAGAGGAAAAGATAAAAAAGACAAAACAAATCAGAAGTATAAAGAGCTGAACAGAATGTAAAATGGAAGAAAGCAAAGTAGAGGAAATAAGACAAATGGAAAAAAGTGTGGCAGAGAGAAAAAAAAGACTTTAATTCAACAGATATTGATAAGACAAAAACCATGGGAGATCTTGAGATGTTCACCAGATGGAAACAATACATCAGGGAAAATATGGAGTTAGGTCATAGATCCACCACATTCTAATTGAATAGCAGGACAGTTTTGAGGAACTGTTCCCAGCAAGTGTCTTACTGACATTATCTTTCCATCTACTGAGTGGCCAGAGTGCCTGTAAAGTTAAGCCCTTTTATTTTGCCGACTGGGCCCTTTAATGTAGAAAGAGCCCTCAATATCCAGTTTTGACTGTACTTAATGATAAGATAATCACAGTTAGTACAGATTTTTCATTTTCAGGGGCTTGATTTGCTTAAGGTTTGATGGAAAAGTGCAGGAATGTAATTATCCCTACTTTATTTAAGAAAGAATGTATCTTTCATAAATAAGCTATAAACAAATCTGACCACAATACCACAAGATGACAAAGAGAAAAACACAGTGATTTAACTGAGAACAGAGCAGAGATTTAAAGTATTTTATAAAATTCCCCTATGCATACAAGTTGGCACATTACATTTTTCTCTGATTTACCTTACAGTAGTTTTAAGAATAAACTAAATCTCGATCATGATGCCACTAAGTGACATGCGTTAGCTGATATTTTAAAAAAAATTAACTTTGAACATTGCACAACTTTAATGAGATTTGAAGTTGATATAAATTAATTCTAGAGTGCTGGCGCTCTACCAAGTAGGTTTGCATAATTGTCTTTAAAAGGGTGGAATTTCCCTGTTTTGGGCAATAGTGAAATTAGAAAAATAAAATTCTCGACTTTAAGAGAAAAGTACAGTCTTGCATCTAAAATTTTAAGAGCAAGTTAAGAATCTCGGTAATTGAGTGGCAGATGCCTATTTACATGTAATCTTAATTACTGCCTATTCTCGCCTAACTATTTGACAATTTGCTAAATGCCTGCATGCCTAGAAGAGTTAGATGCCAGCTATTCCAAACATGAAAGCCTGAGCTACTTGCAGCTCCAGCTCGGTCCTCCATCTTGGACAACAGCCCCCAACATCCCAGCACACACTCCATGGATAGTGACCAACTGTATCTTTTATACATGAAGGTTTGCATTGTACATGCATCAGCCTCTGACACCTTTATGACATATCTCTAATTCTCTTTGAATACTGTTCTGCAGTTCACTATTACAAGCTTGATTGCACTGACACCTTGCATTGTAATATACAGTTGCTGGGTTTTTCCTTGCACAGAGACAGGCACACATCTGATGTGTTGGAGCAGTGTGTATCTCAGGGCTCTTAGCTTGCTGTCTCAGCGATCATTCACTTTGCCCTACTTGGATGTTTACAGCATCTCCACCTTCCTTTGCCTTGCCTTTTTATGTATTTCTGCCATATTCAGAGCTTACAGCCTCACTGTATGTCTAAAATGACTTGCCTTCTAATGCAGACACAAATCCAGACAGCCTATCATGTTTACCGACAATGATCAGTTGGGGGGGACGTGTTGCTATATAGCGCTATCAATGCCACACTGCATGTGCTTCACCCAAATGGCCATGTCCCAATGTGCAATGGGAGCAGTCCTCAGTCATGACATGTTTGACTGTCATCAGTAATGGATACTGGCATAGTGATTCAAAGGAATCATCCAATATTAGCCCAAAGGCTTAGACATGGTCACTTGAGCTGATCAAAGTAATTGGTTGCATATGGCTACGGTCAGTAGAGTGGGCCATAATCGGTCCTACAAATCCAGTGTAACCGGGCCAGGGATTAGCAGTAAATCAATCTGTCAACATACTGATAGAAGTCTGTCTAGAGTCCTGTCACTCATCATCGAGGGCTGTCTTTCCAACTATGTAAGGCAGTTGGCCTGCAGACAGTCCAAAATGTCTGTCACTGAACATCAAGATGGGTTATGATGGGGAATCAATTTCTCACATTTCATCTTATGTCTATGTGATCAAAAATGTCTATACCATTATCCTACAAGCAAGGCTGTCTTTTTTACACACTATGGGTGTTGGAAGTGGGAGGAAAGGTTCTTATTATTGCTATCACATGTACAGTCTCCTATGAGATGTGTACCAAATGGTTTTGGGTGACTGTCTGTGTGGAGTTTGCACATTCTCCCCGTATCTGTGTGGCTTCCGCCGGGAGCTCTGATTTCCTCCCACAGTCCAAAGATGTGCAGGCTAGGTGGATTGGCCATGCTAACTTATCCCGTATTGTCCAGGGATGTTAGATTAGGTGTGGTATAGGGGGATGGGCCTGGGCCTGGTTGGGATGCTGTGTGGGTTGGTGTGGGCTTGTTGGGCTGAATGGCTTGTTTCTATACTGTAGGGATTCTATGACTCTATATCCAATTTTAAAGTTAGAGTCTGATGTAAAGCATATAATATAACTCATTTAGAAGTTAATAATATATTCAGGCTGGATCAGCATGGCTTCATGAAAGGGAAATCATGCCTGATAAGTTTATTAGAAAGGAAATGACTTTCATTTTAGTCTAGAAGAGTTGTAAGTATGTTTTTAGATGTGGTGTGGTAAATAGTGAGGAGAATAGCCTTACAGCACAACAGAGATGAGTGCTCGGCCATAGATATTTAGAATATATGCTAATGAGGAAAATGGATGTACTATAACCAAGTGTGCAGTTGACATAAAAGTAGGTGGGAAGGTAAATAGTGAAGATGACACAATGAGTTTGTAGAGTAATGTAATATGTTAAGTGAGTGGCAAAATCTTAGCAGATGGAACATAATCTGGGTAAATGTGAAATTATGCACTTTGGCTGGAATAGAGGACCTGAATAGTACTTAAATAGAGAAAGAGTGCAGAAAGCTACAGAACAGATGGATATGGAAGTGCTTGTCCACTAATCATTAAAATCTAGCATCCAACTTCAGCAAGTAATTGGGAAGGCTAAATGGAATGTTGGCCTTTATTTCAAAGACTCCTTTATTCATTCTCCCCGTGTCTGTGTGGGTTTCCTCTGGGTGCTCCGGTTTCCTCCCACAGCCCAAAGGTGTGCAGGCTAGGTGAATCGGCCATGCTAAATTGCCCGTAGTGTTCAGGGGTGTGTGGGTTATAGGGGGATGGGTCTGGGTGGGATGCTTCAAGCGGCGGTGTGGACTTGTTGGGCCGAAGGGCCTGTTTCCACACTGTAGGGAATCTAATCTAATCTTTATTTAAGAAATGAATATAATTGTTAGAAGAAAATCAGAAAATGTTTGCTGGATTCATCCCGTAGTGTGTAGGGCTTGTCTTATTAAGACAGATGAACAGGTTGGGCCTTTTACCTATTGGAAATTGGAAGGATGAGAGGGGTCCTAATTGAAACACATAAGAGACTTGATATTGTTGATACTGAGAACATGTTCCCTCTTCTGGAGGAGTCTGGAATTAGTGCAAATTTAAAAATATTTCTTCTGAGACAGAGATGATAAGATATTTTTTCTGACAGAATTGTTAGTTTTTGAAATCCCTCTTCCTAAAAAGCAGTGAAAGCTGTACCATTGAATTTATTTCAAGGTTGAGTTGAGTAGATGTTTCATGGAGTTTATTTTGCATTTATTTAGCGGTGTAAAGAAATTATTTGATGTAGCTGCAGATTTAAAAACATACAGCTTAATGAATCCCATCCTGTGCTCAAAATTATTATTGAAATGGAACATTTAATTGAGCTTCATTTTCTCTAAGTATTAGTTGTAAAATCTCTCAGTGAGCCTCTTTTTGTTATCTACTGAAAGCCTACATACACTAGTTAGTATATGTGTCGGATTCCTATAGTTCCACTTGCTACAAGACCAGTTTTATTGTTAGTCTCAAGGTTAGGGCCAGTATCCCCTGTTAGTACTGTATCTGCTATTTTGTATTGCTTGCCCATGCTCTTCCTAACAAAATGCATCACCTCACACCTCTCCACATTGAATATCATGTGCTATCTATCTGCCCACTCCACCAATTTGGCTGTGTTCTTTTAGGGTTCTAACTGCCCTCCTGACAGTTCACAATAGTGCCAAGTTGCACATTATCCACAAAGTTTTAAACTGTCCCTGGACACCAAGGTCTAGATCATTAAAACAATACTTCTGTACTTCAACTAACTCTGCTGCAGCAAAAGAAAACCAAAAGCACATTACCTGAGATTGCATTGGTAGCCCTTTAACTGGCACTAATGGGGGTGAATGGAGAGGTCAGTTGTGCAGCTGACCTGATGCTCTATTGAAAGTTTTTTAGAGAAGACATATGAGACCTGCATGATCCAAAATAGCACATTATGTGCCAAATCAACATTAGAAACTTTTGCATCATAATCTCCCCACTCTGCATGCTATGATAATTACATAGCATGCTCGCACTTGGGTCCTTACAACAAAAGTGATCAGAAGTATTCCAACCCATAGTTTATGAGTTTTGGGCTTCACCAGCATTGGTGTGGATCCAAATTTCCTCCCCTGATAGTTTAAATATATGCGATTATATCTAAGATAACAAAGTGTGGAGCTGGATGAACACAGCAGGCCAAGAGGCATCTCGGGAGCACAAAAGCTGATGTTTCGGGCCCAGACCCCTCTGATGAAGGGTCTAGGCCTGAAACATCAGCTTTTGTGCTCCTGAGATGCTGCTTGGCCTGCTGTGTTCATTCAGCTCTACACTTTGTTGTCTTGGATTCTACAGCATCTGCAGTTCCCATTATCACTGTGATTATATCTAATTGGGTCTTAAAGCGTAGTAATAGCAGCAAAAATGTGCAGTTACTTAACACTTCTAACATTGAAACATATCTCATACATGTCACAGAAGCATGAAAAGTATATGACAATGCAAAAATGGGGAGAAATGTACTAAAAATATGTTCAAAAAATGGTTTAAATTAGGATCTCTAAGTTAGAGAGGAGGTGAAGAGCAGTGAAGTTTAAGAAGGAAATTCCAGTAACAATTGAAAATGCAGGTGCCAATGGTAACATGCGTAAGAGGGCAGAGGCAATGAAACTGAAATTGTGGAGTGGTGGGGTGATTGATAGATAGAAAGAGCTGGAGGTTCAGTCATAGGGAGACACAAGGCCATGGAAAGGCTTAAATACAAGTATGTCACTTTTAAACTTGGAATGTTTTTGAATCAAAAGGCAATTTGAAAGCAGAGGCAGATGGCAGAATGGAGATCAGAATGTAACCTGACGTTTTGGATCACTTACACATTTGTTGTCATGTCTTAATAAAACCAAGAGTATAGGATTCTTGAGACACTTGACAGGTTAAATCCTGAAAGGATGTTTCCCCTCATGGAAGAGTCTCGGACCAGAGGGCACAGTTGCAGAATGGAGGGCTACCAATTTAAAACTGAGAAAAGGAGCAATAGGGCATTTTCAGGATAGAAACCTGTAACTATTGGAATTCTGTAGGGATCAACACTACCAAAATTATTTCCATCTTTAATGTGCCAAGTCCCTAAGAATCATATATGCTCCAATAACGTCCCGTCTTATTCTTTTAAATTCCAATGAGTTCAAGCCCAACCTACCCAACCTCAGTTCATTGAGTTATAGAGTTGTGCAGCACAGTCCATGCCAAGCAAATATCCCACAATAGTCCCATATATCAGCATTTGGCCATATCTCTCTAAACGCTTTCTATTCACCTACCCATCCAAATACCTTTGAAATATTGTTATTGTATCAGTCTGTACTATGTCCTCTGGTGGCTCATTCCATACATACACCACCCTCTGTATGAAAAAGTTGTCTGTTAGGTCCCTTTTAAATGTTTCCCCTCTCACCTTAAACCCATGCCCTCTAGTTTTGGACTCCCCTACCGTGTTAAAAAGACCATGCCTGTTCACTCTGTCCATGCCCCTCATAATTTTATAAACCACTATAAGGCCACCCTTCAGCCTCTTCCCACCCTTTAGCCCAGCCTATACTGCCCCTCCCTTTAACTATAGTCCATGCAAAACCCTCATAAATCTTTTCTACACCCTTTCAAGTTTAATAACATATTTCCAATAGCAGAGAGAACACAACTGAACACAATGTTCCAAAAGTGGCCTAACCAATGTCCTGTTTAGTTGCAACATGGCATCCCAATTTCCTATGTTTAATGCACTGATCAATAAACCCATAACTGGAATCAGTCTGGTGAACTGTCTGTCAACCACTACCATTGCCAGTAAAGTATTCCTTAAAGAAGAGGCCCAAAACTGTTCACAATATTCAAGGTTAAGGATGCTGGGTAATCCAAGACAGAGGATGGGAAAAATTGTGGCTGTAAGAGCTGCTCCTTTTTTGGGGTATTTTCAATTTTGAAGCACTTAAATTTCAGGAACAGTAATTGTAAGGTGTTGTTTTGGAACTTTGGGGAAAAAAATCAAAACAATGACACTTTTGAAAAAGGAAGAAGAGAGAGAGCAGAGACTACGTGGGAGGTGAAACAATAGACAATAGACAACAGGTGCTGGAGTAGGCCATTCGGCTCTTCGAGCCAGCAACACCATTCATTATGATCATGGCTGATCATCCACAATCAGTATCCTACAAACAGAGTAGTAAACCTGTACAGCTGTCTGACCCAGCAAAGACTACGTGGGAGGTGAAACAAAAAGAGCGGTACACCTGCACAGCTGTCTGACCCAGGCAGTGAACTTGTACAGCTGACTACCTCTGCTGTTTAGTTTCAAGTATCTCTGGACATTGGAGTTCTTCACAGAAAATTAAACAAACAGTAGTGAAATTCACAGCTGACCATGGAGAAACCTGTTTGGGAATCTCAAAGCAGGGGAGCAGCTAAGTGCCTCATTTTTTTTAAAGAGGCCTCTGGCTGTTTTTTGTAAATCTAAATTAGTGAGTAGCGTGAATTTTTAAAATTTATTATATGCTTTATTGAGATTAAACTTTGATTAAACTTTAAAAATATAAAACATAGACACTAATTATCATGGAGAAATGTTTTTAGAACAGTAAAACTACTAATATCTGAGTCTTCAGATTGTTAAGGTGCAAAGATGGCATTTAGTAGGGTGATGTGTTCTTCCTGTCGGATGTGGGAGATTAGGAAGAATTTCAATGCTACTGGTGATTATGTCTGTCGGAAATGAGTTTGACTGCGAATTCCTTCAGATTGCATGGATTAGTTGGAGCAGCCGTTAGAGGCAGTGAGGAATTTACAGGAGCTGGGGGTTGTAATGGATGGAAGTTTCAGGAAGGCAGAAAAACTGCTGATACAGTCAGGTAGATAGGTTACCACCAAGAAAGTGGGGTGGGTGGAGGATGGGGCAGATAGTACAGGAGTCACCTGTTGCTATCGCCATCTCAAACAGTATGCTGTTTTGGAAGATGTAGGGGATGGCGGACTTTCAGGGGAATATAGAACCAACAGCCAGGTTTCTATTACTGACACTGACTCTACTGTAATAAGGGGCATGTCAGGTTCCAAGCAGTCAATTGTGATAGGGGACTCTGTAGTCAGAGACAAAGACAGATGTTTCTCCAGTTAGCAATAAGACATCAATATGGTGTGTTGTCCAGGATCAAGGATATCTCAGAATGGGTGCAGAATATTCTCAAACGGGAGAGGGACCAGCAGGAGGTCATGGTACACTTTGGAACTAATGACATATGATGATAAAAGATGAGATTCTGAGGAGGGAACATAGGAAATTAGAAGTTTAAAAAGGACATCCTTGTGGCTAGTAATATCTGGATTACTCCCAGTGCCACGAGCAATTGAGAGTAGGTGTAGAAGGATCGAGTAGGTGAATGCATGGCTGAGGAGCTGGTGTAGGGGAGAAGGAATCACATTTTTGGATCATTGGAGTGTCATCTCGGATAGATGTGACCATGTATTGAATTGGAAGGGGACGAATATACTGGCAGGGAGATTTGCTAGAACTGCTCAGGAGGATTTAATTTAGTAAGGGGTTTTGTGGGTGATGGGTCCCAGGGAGATAATGAGAAAAGAGATCAGACTGAGACTAGGTGGGAAAATGAGTAAGTCAGAAAGTCAGGGCAGGCAGGAATAAAGCAGAGAATGAGGTAGGACTGATAAATTGAACCTCATTTATTTCAATGCAAGAGGCCTAATAGGTAAGGCAGATTAACTGGTTGGGAACATGGGACTGGGATTTCATAGTGATTACAGAGATGTGGCTCAGAGTTGGATAGGACTGGCAGCTTAATTTCCAGGATATACATGCTATGAGTTGGGAGGTCTTGTTGCAACCGTAGAGGACATTGGTAAGGCCACTTTTGGAATACTGTATTCAAATCTGGTCTCCCTGTTGTATGAATGATGTGGTGAAACTTGTAAGTGTTCAGAAAAGATTTACAAGGATGTTGCCGGGTGTAGAGGGTTTGAGCCAAAGGGAGACGCTGAATTGGCTTGGACTAGTTTCCCTGGAGTTTTGGAGGCTGAGGGGTGATGTTATAGAGGTTTATAAATTCATGAGGGGCATGGATAGGGTGGATAGCCGAGGTCTTTTCCTCAGCATAGTGGTGTTCAAAACAAGAGGGCATAGGTTTAATGCGAGAGGGGAAGGATTTCAAAGGGACCTAGCGGGCAATTTTTTCATGCAGAGGGTGATGCATATATGGAATGAGCTGCCAGAGGAAGTGGTGGAGGCTGGCACAGTTACAGCATTTGAAATAAATCTGGATGGGTATATGAATATGATGGGGGCCACATGCAGACAAATGGGACTAGATTAATTTAGGATAGCTTGTCAGCGTGGATGAGTTTGACCAAAGGGTGTGTTTCCGTGTTATACAGCTCTATGACTCTAAAATGTTATCTGACTAGTGCCTAGTATGTTTTTAGAAAGACCGCCGTATTGTTATACTCCATTCCGTTTGACATAAAGGCACATGTTTCATTCACCTTTCCTATTTCCTATTGAACTTGGATGCCAGCTTTTAGCAATTCATGCATGAGGTTCTCCAAATCCTTCGATATTGCAGCTTTCTGCAGTCTTTTCTAATATAAACAATATTCAGCTGTTCTATTCATCATACCAAAGTGCATTACGCCACATTTTCCAACATTCTCTTCCATCAGTCAAGTTTTTGCTCACTCACTTAATCTGTCTACATTCCTTTGTGGAGTCTTGGTGTCATTCTGACTAGCCTTCCTGCTGATTTTTGTGCCAGCTACAACTTGGCATTCACTCCCTTCTTTGAAGTTGATGATTGTGCAATGTTCATTTACACTCTTCAGATAACTGAAGCAGTTTGCCTCCCAATGCAACAATACCTGGATAATAGCCAGGCTCAGGCTGATAAGTGGCAACTAACATTCATGCGACATGAATGTCAGGCAATGACTGTTGCAAATAAGAGACAATCTGACTCCTCCCCACCATAGTAAGTGGTGCTACCACATTGATTTTCCCAATATCAACATCCTGTGTCATTACCAATGATCAGAATCTGACCTGGACCACCCAAAAAGCTTTTGTGGTTACAAAGCAGGTCAGAGGCTGGAAATACTGTAATGAACATCTCACCTTCTGATTCCCTACTTGCCTGGATGAGTGTTGCTCCAAAAGCGCTCAAGAAACTTCACACCATCTCGGACAAAGGAGCTTGCCTGTTTTATTTTAATTTATTCGCAGGATGAGAACATTACTGGCTAGACCAGCATCAATTGTCCATCCTTAATTGCCCAGAGGGCAGTAAAGAGTCAACCACGTTGCACCACATCCACAAACATCAACTCCACCGTTGATGTTCAGTAGCAGCAGTCTGTACCATCTGCAAGATGCACTGCAAAATTCAAAAAACATCCTTAAAGGCACCGTCCAAATTCACAACCACTTTTACCTAGGGCAAGGGCAGAACATGTATGGGAATACCATCATCTGCAAGCTCTCTTCTAAGCCACACACCATCCTGACTTGGAATATCATTGTTCCTTCAGTTTTCTTGGGCAAAATCCTGGCACCCTATCCCAATGACATTGTGGGTCTGCCTACCTCACATGGACTGCAGCAGTTCCAGAAGACAACGCCGAACCCTTTCTCAAGGGCAACTAGGGATGGGCAATAAGTGCTGGCCCAGCCAGTGACTCCCCCATCCTACTACTGCAGAAAAATAATCCATTTAGACATATCCCATTTTCCTCCTTGTTCCCCACTTGTTTTGAGGACATTATTCAAACATCATCTGTTTGTACTATGATGCTAAATAATCACATTACTGACGAACCACCTTGGTTCTAATATTGCTCACATAGGCTCATTGGAACAGTGATCAATAGATCCAGGCACAGAAGCTGTAGTTAACTTTGCAGTCACTGCACTAGGAGCATCCACATGAGAAGATAAAAATCACATACTTCTGAAAGCCCAGATCTACCATCAAATTCCAGCAGATGTGGATTACTCTCTTGCTGCAAAGCTCCTAGCCATGTGTGCCCTCATGATTTAGTGAAGTTTTAGGAGAGCCAAGTTGCTGGTTTTCCATGCAATTCTAGCAGATACAAGAGGGGCAATGATACTATACTTTTTAACAATGGTAGGCAAATTGAAATGTCATGTCCAGCCTATCTGCAATGCAGCACCTGCTTCCACTGAAGCTGATTAGGGTCATAAGATGTCTCCTTTATATCAAGTTCCCATGCAGATGGTGTCCAGAGTTTTTTTTGCAGTACAGTACAGATGGAGGATGTCACTTAATCCTTAGATTCTTTGCTGCGGACAGCTGGAAGGCACAACAAGGCTGTGTGATGGATGATGACGATGTGTGACATCAGAAAATAAGTAGGAAAACGAAGATGTTCTTCTGAAGACACAGCATGTCTAGCATCCTATAGTGCAGCATTGTATGCCAGAGCAAAGCAGCCAGGACTCCTTTGTGAACCTTGTTCAATGGAACAAAATTGTGAGATGTAATCCTTTACCAATTGTAAATGTTTTGATGCTGCAGACGCCAGCATCCCTCTGTGTAATCTCATCTGCAAATGCAGCTTACTGTTTAGATTTAGATTAGATTAGATTCCCTACAGTGTAGAAACAGGCCCTTCAGCCCAACAAGTCCACACCACGCCTTTGCAGCATCCCACCCAGACCCATTACCCTATAACCAACATACCCCTGAACACTACGGGCAATTTAGCATGGCCGATCCACCTAGCCTGCACATCTTTGGACTGTGGGAGAAAACCGGAGCACCCGGAGGAAACCCACTCAGACACAGGGAGAACGTGCAAACTCCACACAGACAGTCACCTGAGGCTGGAATCAAACGCGGGCCCGTGGTGCTGTGAGGCTGCAGTGCTAACCACTGAGCCACCGTGCCGCCCTAATGTTTATTAATGTGTTAGGCAGATCACTTCTTTACATAAAAACATTTCAGAAAGCATTTGCAAAAGCAAAGACTTACTTTCTCATCTTCTCATCTAGTCTTAAGAATTGTAAAGAGGGTTGTTGGCATCCTTCTTTACCAGGACTCCAACCTGGCAATTTTGATGTGACCTACTCATGCCCAAAACTGATATATATGATCAAGGTTGCCTGAGTGAAAGAGGGACAGCAACTGAGAATATTTTCAAGATGAGAAAGGCCTTTTATTTGATCCACCTGCTATGGTAACAAAGAGCAGTTTCAGAGTGGAAGGAAGCTGTCTAGGCTCCAAATTGGCAGCCATGGTTGATCTGGATGGAGGCTTTAAATTGCCTAACCTTTCACTGTGCTCAATTTCTAAAGGCCAACTTTAGGATCCTTCCTGTCAACAAGAGCCCAAAAGCTCCATAGATTCCTGTCTGTGTGTTATTTACTTTGGATACATCTCTTACAGCTCTGATTTGAAGGAACAATATTGAAATTTGTGGATGTTATAAAATTAACGGTATAATAAATTATGACCGTCGCTTAGTTTGAAGGCTGAATAAGAAGAATGGAGATGGTGTTCAGTATTAAGAATCGAAAAGTATTACATTTTGGAAGTAAAATAAGGTCACCTTGACCTTCTGCGGAAGAAGATACAGATCCCTCTGAGGAAGCACTAGCAAGGTAGTCTCTTGCACCCACCAGCAGGTCAGATATTCACACCAAGTGAGCTAGAATAGAGTTGCAAGAACATTTTGCTGAATACATTACTGGAGTATCTCTGCAGTTAGCTGAGGGAAAGGAAGAATTACCAGCTTGCACTCCATAGTTTTGACCACTGATAATTTTGTAAAAATGCACAAACAGATATAGAAGAAGCAGTGATAATGGGAACTGCTGATGCTGGAGAATCCAAGATAATAAAATGTGAGGCTGGATGAACACAGCAGACCCAGCAGCGTCTCAGGAGCACAAAAGCTGGCGTTTCGGGCCTAGACCCTTCATCAGAGAGCAGGCAGGTTTGTCAGAGACACTTGAGAAACTGGATTGAAGATCGGAGGAGTCTCCAAACGCCATTCACATCATATAGTGAGTGTGCATCTAGTTGTCTTTGTTGGCATATGACTGCTGCTATGGAGAAGCAGGTCCAGGAGATTGGTCATTGGCTGCCAGAGATGTATGCAGACCTAAATTTCATCATTTGAGCTATTTGTGGACAGCACAAGTGGCAAGCTGTCAGAGACAAAGGACCTTGGCGTCACTTCAAGAGTCTTTCCTCACTGAGAAGCAGGGCAGTGCTAGCAAGTGCACAGTGAGAGGATCAAATACAGGAGCCCAGGACCTATCCACCCAAAAGTCTAAGAGTAATGGTAATCTGCTCCACCAGAGGGCAGGCTTCATCTACCCAGCTGTGGACCCGGAGACTGCACCTAGACATAGTGGGAGAGCAAGTTAAATTAAAATCTTTTGAGGTCACATAGATGGCATAGGTGATGCCTTCATCTAGGTGGTAACTCACATTCGTTAATATATTTTCACGTTGCTTTATCACCTGTGTTTCATTTTAGCTGCACCTATAAGTCAGAGAGAAATGAAAGAATAGGCAGGATAAATGAATGGCTTGAGAGATGCTGCAGGAGAGAGGGGTTCAGATTTTTGGGACATTGGGACCGGTTCTGGGGGGGGTAGGACTATTCCAAATTGGATGGTCTATACCTGTGCAGGACTGGAACCAATGTCCTAGGAGGTGCTTTTGCTAATGCTGTTGGGGAGGGTTTAAACTAATGCGGCAGAGGGATGGGAACCAAATGAGGAGGTTAGTGGACAGTAAGAAGGTAGTAACTAAAGCCTGTAAGGAACTAGATAATGAAATCAGTGTGACTAACGGGAAGAGTAGGCAGAGAGCAGATGATGAATGGAAAGGGACAGGTGGTCTGTGGTGCATTTGTTTTAATGAGAAAAGTATAGTAGGTAAGGCAGATGAACTTAGGGGTTGGGTTAGTACCTGGGAGTATGATGTTATAGATGCTTCAGGCGGGATAGAGAGGGAGGTAAAAGAGGTAGAGGAGTTGCATTACTGGTCAAAGAGGATATCACAGCTGTGCTGAAGGAGGGCACTACGGAGGAGTCGAGCAGTGAGGTAATATGGGTAGAGCTCAGAGATAGGAAGGGTGCAGTAACAATGTTGGGGCTGTACTACAGGCCTCCCAACAGTGAGCGTGAGATAGAGACACAAATATGTAGACAAATTATGGAAAGATTTCAGAGCAATAGCGTGGTGGTGATGGGAGATTTTAATTTTCCCAATATTGACTGGGATTCACTTAGTGTTAGGGGTTTAGATAGAACAGAATTTGTAAGGAGCATCCAGGAGAGTTTTCTAGAGCAGTACGTAAATAGTCCAACTTGGGAAGGGGTCATATTGGACCTGGTGTTGGGGAAGGAACCCGGCCAGCTTGTTGAGGTTTCAGTAGGGGATTACTTTGGGAATAGTGATCACTATTCCCTAAGTTTTAGAATACTGATGGACAAAGATGAGAGTGGTCCTAAAGGAGAGTGCTGAATTATGGGAAGGCCAGCTATAGCAAAATTCGGCAGGAGCTGCGGAATGTGGATTGGGAGCAGCTGTTTGAGGGTAAATCCATATTTGATATGTGAGAGGCTTTTAAAGAGAGGTTGATTAGAATGAAGGATAGACATGTCCCTGTGAAAATGAGGGATAGAAAGGGCAAGATTAGGGAAGCATGGCTGACTGGTGAAATTGTGAGACTAGCAAAGAGGAAAAAGGAAACATACATAAGGTCTAGGCGACTGAAAACAGACAAAGCTTTGGAAGAATATCAGGAAAGTAGGACCAATCTGAAACGAGGAATTAAGAGGGCTAAAAGGGAGCGTGAAATATTTTTAGCAAACAGGGTTAAGGAAAATCCCAAAGCCTTTTATTCATGCATAAGGAGCAAGAGAGTAACCAGAGAAAAGGTTGTCCCACTCAAGGACAAAGGAGGGAAGTTATGCAAGGAGTCAGAGAAAATGAGTGAGGTTCTTAATGAGTACTTTGTGTCGGTGTTCACTGAGGAGAGTGATATGACAGACGTTGAGGTTAGGGATAGATGTTTGATTACTCTAGGTCAAGCCAGTGTAAGGAGGGGGGGAAAGTGTTGGGTATTCTAAAAGGCATTAGGGTGGACAAGTCCCCAGGTCCAGATGGGATCTATCTCAGGTTTATGAAGGACGGGAGAGAGGAAATAGCTGGGGCCTTAACAGATATCTTTGCAGCATCCTTCAGCACTGGCAAGGTCTGGGAGGACTGGAGAATTGCTAATGTCCCCTTGTTTACGAAGGGTAGCAAGGACAATCCAGGTAATTATAGACTGGTGAGCTTGATGTCAGTGTTGGGGAAGCTGCTGGAGAAGATACTGAGGGTTAGGATCTATTTACATTTGGAAATAAATGGGCTTATTAGTAATAGGCAGTATGGTTTTGTGCAGGGAAGGTCGTGTCTTACCAACTTGATAGAACTCTTTGAGGAAGTGACAGAGTTGATAGATGAGGGAAGGGCTGTAGATGCCATATACATGGACTTCAGTAAGGCATTTGATAAGGCTCCCCATGGTAGGCGGATGGAGAAAGTGAATTTGCATGGGGCCCAGGGTGTACTAGCTAGATGGATAGAGAACTGGCTGGGCCACAGAGACAGAGAGTTATAGTGGAAGGGAGTTTCTCAAAATGGAGAACTGTGACCAGTGGTGCTCCACAGGGACCCGTCTTGGGACCACTGTTTGTGATATACGTAGATGATCTGGAGGAAGGTTTGGATGGTCTGATTAGCAAGTTTGCAGATGACACTAAGATTGGTGGAATAGCATATAGTGAAGGGGACTGTTGGAGAAAGCAGCAGAATATAGATAGATTGGAGAGTTGGGTGGAGAAATGGCAGATGGAGTTCAATCCAGGCAAATGCGAGGTGATGCATTTTGGAAGATCCAATTCAGGACCAAACTATATGGTAAATGGAAAAATCCTGGGGAAAATTGATGCACAGAGAGATCTGGGTGTTCAGGTCCATTGTACCCTGAAGGTGGCAATGCAGGTCGGTACCGAGGTCAAGAAGGCATATGGCATTCTTTCATTCATCTGAAGGGGCATTGAGTACAAGAGTTGGCGGGTCATGTTACAGTTGTATAGAACTTTGGTTCGACCACATTTGGAATACTGCATACAGTTCTGGTCGCCACACTACCAAAAGGATGTGGATACTTTGGAGAGGGTGCAGAGGAGGTTCACCAGGATGTTGCCTGGTATGGAGGGTGCTAGCTATGAAGAAAGGTTGAGTAGAATAGGATCATTTACATTAGAAAGATAGAGGTTGAGGAGGGAACCTGATTGATGTCTACAGAATCATGAGAGGAATAGATAGGGTGGATAACAAGAAGCTTTTTTCCCAGAGTGGGGCACCCAGTTACTAGGGGTCAAGATTTCAAGGTGAGACGGGAAAAGTTTAAGGGAGATATATATGGAAAGTCCTTTATGCAGAGGGTGGTGGGTACCTGTAACACATTGCCAGCAGAGATGGTAGAGACAGGCACAATAGCATCATTTAAGTTGTATCTAGACAGATAGATGAATGGGCAGGGAGCAGAGGGATACAGATCCTTGGAAAATAGGCGACATGTTCAGTTAGAGGATCTGAATCAGCGGAGGCTTGGAAGGCCAAAGGGCTTGTTCCTGTGCTGTAATTTTCTTTATTTAAAAGAATAAAGCTGGAGAGACTATCCTTCCTAATTGGCACAAAGTTAGAACCCTTTGTAAAGGATTGCTATGCTTTCTGTGGAGGCCGTAGTAATATAAAATGTTATTATACTTGAATAAGGGAACATCGTATGATGTGACGTCTTTCAACAGTTTGCAATGCGAACTTTTATTGCACAACAGGAAAAGTGAAGAAGGAGCAACGCAAAAAGGGCTGCTTGCTTCATCAGCATGAACACATTTACAGTCAATGAATAATGCCTACACCAAACTCAGTTCTAATGGATGTGTGTCAGATAAGTTTTGTTCAGCTTGTTGGGACTAAAACTTTCATGCTCTATCATGATGAACTTGATGTTCCTCCTGATCAATAGCCTTATGTTCCTCCTCAGAATAATGCTCTTGTTTTTAGATCTTCTCTTTGTCCAATGAATCTCCTCTTTGCCTGCTACGGTTGTTCAAAGCATTGTATCAAAGCATAATGAAGCACACCCTGTCTATGGAATACTGCGTAGAAACCCACAGACTAATACAAGAATGGGAACGTCATCTTGAGACTTATCATATGGTCCTCGATTGCCCCAGCAGAAGAATTTGTTGGATTAATAATGCAGTCAGTCTATTGTCAGAGTATTGTGTAAAGGAGGTATCAGATGTGGTTGGAGAAGGTAGTTCCTGTTTCCAGAAGCCATTCTTGTTATCCAAATGGCTATGTGTGTACAATCGAGAGTGTGCTGGAACGCTTCACCAAAAGAATTGGCTATGTCACAATGTGCTGGGCACCTTCAGTTGACAATAACAGTTCCAATGAGCTTGTATGGGGAATAGTAGAAACAAATCAATACAATAATAACATAAGCGCACGCAACATACACAAATGAGAGTTTGCCATATTCTTCTGTACTTTGGAACATGGCGGTCAGCAAAAAGAAAGGTAATGGAATGTCTCTACGTGAACCTTTAACATAATAGTTCTAAATGTATGTTGCACAGGCCATTTTACACACGTTCAGTAGGAATTGTAAGTGTGGTAGGAGCAATTATACTTTCCTCTCTCCTTCTCTTCCCCCTTTCCCCACCCTCCACCCCTATATGACACAAGGAAGGCAGCATTGAAAATAAGGGCATTTTGTGAAATTGTTAAAGTTCAATGTATAAGGAAGGCACCTCTAAGCCCTTGTGCAGCTTATGAAACCTGGGAATTTATTTATGAATTGTGAAATGCAAATGACACTTTTAAGATTGTCTGTGATCACATCAGCTTCACTGAGATTATGGTGGCACAATGGTTAGCACTGCTGCCTCACAGTATCAGGGACCTGGGTTTGATTCCACCCTTGGGTGACTGTCTGTGTGGAGTTTGTACATTCTTCCTGTGTACCCATGGGTTTCTTCTGGGTGCTCCGGTTTCCGCCCACAGTCCGAAGATGTGCAGGCTAGATTGATTGGCCATGCTAAATTGCCCATAGTGTCCAGGGATATGTAGGTTAGGTGGGTTATATGGAGATGGGTCGGGGTAGGAAGATCTGAGGGTTGGTATGGACTTATTGAGCCAAAGGGCCTGTTTCGACTCAGTAGGCATTCTCTGAACTTATAATGATTAATGCCATGGTCAAGATGCTAGTGCCTTGGTTTTGTATTTGACATAGTTACTGATTGAGCTACATATTCAGACTTTTATCATTAAAACGAAGGCAGTGTTAACTTGTAACGTGAATGTGGCTGATTTAAGAGTGCTTGTGGTGCAGCGGTAGTGCTCCTATCTCCGAGCCAGGAGACCTGGGCTGAAATCATAGTTGCTCTAGAGGTGTGAACAGGTTAATTAGAAATTGTCTGAATGTTGTGATTAATGCAGTTGCCCCTTGAAGAGTCAGATCATTCACAAGTGGAACCCACTACTTTAGACCAAAAAGAGTCTCCTTACTTCATTTTGAAAAGTCTCCATTTTTCATGTCATTGCGTATTTGCAATTCACATTAGGATGGAAGGCAACAGAGCTAGTTTTTCACAGAGTGAACTGCAGGATCAGCCTATCAATCCAGTTAACATCTCCAAACCTTTATGTTCCTTTTTGCCATGCACTCCCTGTTAACCCCTTCAGACCTGAGTCTCCCTAATTTCCCATCTGTTGTGAAGTTGGGTAGAGTTCTTGTGAATTGAAAGGCAGGATGTTAGAATTTGATGTTTGTAAAATGTTGGTGTTTGTAAAATGCTAGTGTGAAAACTTAGGGATTCAAAAAAGCTGTCTGTTGGTTTATGGATGCACAAAGCACCTGAATTAAAACATTTGTATCAAAAGGCTGAACTGTTAGCTGGCAAAATAGCATTTTTGCTAAGACAACAGGTTTTTGAATTTAGCTAATTACTTTAAACCAGGCCCTTAGATACCAAAAATCAATTAAATTTAAATCTGAGAAAACACGGTGTGAAGCTGGATGAACACTGCAGGCCAAGCAGCATCAGAGGACCAGGAAAGTTTGACGTTTCAGGCTGTGACCCTTCTTCAGAAATTTAAATCTGATAGTTTTGGCAGCATAAGACCAATCCTATTGTAGGAAATTGACATGTGATCAAGGGTATAAAAGATAAGGGTATTCAGAAAATTGTGGGAGAGCCAACTGTCATCTTAAAAGAGAACAGCTCTCAGTTGTAAGAGAAAGAATCACTTGCTGTCACAGAAATCTCAAATCTTAGAGTAAGCTCCATTAAATTAAAGATACTTACAGCACAAATAGTTAATGTTCCTGACACATCCAACTCTTATTTAACTCTTCATCACCCTACTTATCCCTGTGAGTCTTAGTCTTACAGCTTAGTTATACCAAATATTATGGTGTAGCCAACCACTACCACCCATGCCCCAACCGACTCTAAATGACAGTCTTGACTGAATACAGACCAGACCCCTGACTGATCTCTATGTAGCTCCCCTCTAGATTTATTAACCCCTGAACTGTTTGCATCTGACTTGCAGGACTGAACATAGCCCACTCTCTGGACTGAAAAGAGATGGATTCCCTGATCCTGATAACCCTGATCCTGACTAACTGTCCAAATTCCCTGGACTGAGATCCACTCTGTGCCTTTCTTTAACTGTGTTTGTATCTAAGAGAGTGAGTGCTAAGAGGAGCAAGCTAAGAACCCTGAGGTGCAACCTGCTTTCATGCACGAGTGCCAATCCCTGAGCAACTCCTGCAGAGAGGTCCTGAAGCTGAGATGATTGACCTTTGACAACCACACCATTTTGCTTTGTGCCAGGTATGACTCCAACCAACAGAATTTTTTTCCCCTGATTCCTGTTGACTCCAGTTTTGCTAGAACTCCTCAATGCTAGATTCAGTCAAACATGCCTTTGATGTCAAGAGTGGAATTCATCTCTTTTGTCCATGTTTGAACCAAGGCTGTAATGAAGTCAATAGCTTAGTGGTCCTGACAGAGCCCAAACTAGGGGGACAAGTGAGCAGATCATTGCTGAGCAATGACACTTCCATCAGTTTACTGATGTTCGCGAATTGACTGATTGGGCATAGATTGGCCAGATTGATTTTGTCTTGCTGTTTACATACAGGGCATATCTGGCTAATTTTCCAAATTGTTGGATAGATGCAGTATTGTAGTTCTAGAACAGGTTGGCTTGGGGTATGACGAGAATTGGAGCATGTGTCTTCAGTACTATCCCTAGAATGTTGTCAGGGCTCATTGTCTTTGCAATATCTACAGCCTGAAGCTGGAGTGAATTGAAGTGGCTGAAGATTGACACCTACAATGCTGTGACCCTCTGAAGGAGACTGAGATGGATCATCCAGTTGGCACATATGGCTGAAAATTATTGTGAATGCTTCAGCCTTACTTTTTGTACTAATGAGCTGGATCCTTGATTATTGAAGATGGGAATGTTTGTGGAGCTGCCTCCTTTAAAGAGTTGTTTAATTGTCCACCACCATTCACAGCTACCTGTGACAGGGCTACGGAGCTTAGATCTAATCTATTTGTGTGGAATCATATACCTCTGTCTATCACATGTTGCTTGTGCTGTATGGCATAAAGATAGTTCTGCTTTGTAGCTTCACAAGGTTGTTACCTCATTTTTTAGGGATACTTGGTGCTTCTACTGATAAGGCTACTGCAGTCTTCATTGAACCATCATCTAGCTGTTGAAGTCTTGAGTGGAAAATGTGACTTTTTGCTTTCACTGTCAAGATTTTTCCATTCCATTGTGGTCAGATTGGAGATATCTCATTAAAGGAAGAATGTAAAAGAAAAAGAAGTTGCAGTGTAGATTTACCTTGCTGTTCCTTGGATTAGTGGTTTAGAGTTGGGCAGCATTGAAATTAAATTCATGAACACACGGTCGTGATAGTGTAGTCCTGATATTGCAGATACTTAAAGAGAAATCTAATAAAGGAACATATCTGCTTTAAAATCTGTGACTTTAAAACATCTGTATATTATGTTCAAAAATCCGTTTAAGGTGGAAGTCATAACAGATAACGGTCTGTTCCACTGGAGCATTTGTTACAGAGGGGGTGGCTATATGTCAGGAACTACTGATAATTAAAACTGAAACAAGCAGAGAAGCTTGCCTCGCCTGGTAATCTGTTAAAGGAAATGGGAAAAATGGCATAACCTGCCTTTCACCTCTCAATCTGTTATAAAGGAAAGGTTAAATGAAAAAAATTCTGAGCAAGTAACAATTTATTTATCTAACTCTAACAGTGAACAAATTAGCAGACTTACTAACAGACCAAATGATTCCTTCTTAACTACTAACTATTCCTGGGCAGAACAAAATCCTAGTGGCTTGCTGTTCTAATAAATTTATGCCCCACTTATGTAAACCAAAGTAATAAGAAAAAAAATTAAAACTTTGACTCTCAAAACTGCAGTCAGGATGTGCCTTCCAGAATATTTTGTGCCTTTTCTAATGTTCTGCAGTCAGGAATTCTTTCTTTGCCAAATTCTTGTGTTAGGAATATTAGCTAAGCAAGCTGTGGTGCCTTTTAAATGGAGCTTAATTGGAGGGCTTGGAGATTTCTGTGAGAGCCAGAGTTTTACTCTTTGATAGTTGTTAGCTCTCACAATGATTTTCAAAAATCCACTTCTTATATACCCTGATGATCTGCCAATTCTCTTATTATAAGATTGGTCCTAAGTTGTCAACACTATCAGATTTAAATTTAATTGGGTTATAGTATCTCGGGCCTGGCTTAAATTAATTGGCTGATCTACAAGCTGGTTGCCTCAACATCAAAACAAACCTAGATTGCCAACCATACAGCCAGTTGATACATATGTTTCAATTTCAGAACTGTCCATGCATCAGCAGCTGTGTACAGACTTTTTTTATATCTCCAAGTTTAGAAAAGGACGTCACCTTTTAAAGGGACCAGGCGCTCTTCCCTCTATCATTTTTGCGGACAAATTCTAACATCCTGCCTTTTAATTCACAAGTATTCTACCCAATTTTGCAGCACATTCAAGGTTCATTCATGCCAGGAGATTTTAGAATTCAATTAATCCTTAGACAATGAAAAGGAACTCTGAGAGATGTCAAAATTCAGTTCCTTTGGGTGAACAAGAGACTGGAAGGATACTGCAGGAATTTGCAAAATAATTAATTTCTTTGTCTGGTAGCAAATGACTTATATACCACTTTACTTTGGAAGCTAGGCTAGCAGTCACATTTTGACTGGAACTCTAGGAGACACAATCAGAGACGGAGTTCTTAAAAGATGAAGAAGGGATAACCATCCTAAAGAAGGCTATACTGAACAACACTTCCAAGGTTTACCCAGTCCACAGTATTGTAAAAACCAATGAAGAAGGCATCACTTCTTCCCATGATCCACTTAGTCCAACGATGGGAGACAAAAGCAGGACTTGTACAGTTAATGGTAGGGCCCTGGGAAGTGTTGCTGGACAAAGAGACCTAGCGGTGCAGGTGCGTGGTTCCTTGAAAGTGGAGCTGGAGGTAGACAGGGTGGTGAAGAAGGCACTTGGCATACTTGCCTTCTTGAGGCAAAACATTGAGTAAAGGAGTTGGGACATTATGTTGCGGCTGTACAGGATATTGGTGAGGCTACTTTTGGATTACTCTGTATGATTTTAGTTGCCGTTCTGTAGGAAGTTTGTTGCTAAACTTGAGAGGGTGCAGAATATTGCTGGGACTGGAGATTTTGAGTATTAGGGACAGGCTGAATAGGCTGGGGCTTTTTTCCCTGGAGCAATGGTGGCTGAGGAATGACAATATAGAGGTTTATAAAAGCATGGATAGGGTGAATAGCCAAGGTCTTTTTCCTAGGGTAGGAGAGTCCAAAGCTAGAGGGCATGGGTTTAAGGTGAGAGGGGAAAGATTTGAAAAGGATTTGAGGGGTAACTTTTTCACGCAGAAGGTGGTGTGTATATGGAATGAACTGCCAGAGGAAGTGCAAGTGGTGGAGGTGGGTACAATTACAACATTTAAAAGGCATCTGGATGGGTATATGAATATGAAGGATTTAGAGAGATATGGGTCAAATGATGGTATATGGGACTAGGTCATATTTGAATGCCGTTATGGCATGGACGAGTTAGACTGAAAGGTCTGTTCCTGTGCTGTACGACTCTATGACCTTAAACTTTCAAAGAGAAATGTTAAACAGATCAGGCCTTTGCTAATATCAGAGGCATTATCCTGCTGTAACCTTAATAAGGATCTCATGTGCACCCAGTTTTAATCTTTGAATTTGTGTCTTAGTTAATAACTTTAAGCAGTAGTTGTGAAATAAATTAACATTTCTTTTTAAAAGTAAACACTCAAAAACTAAAATGCAGATTCCTTTTAAACTTGAACACCCAAAAACTAGAATGAGGCTGAATGAGTCACACAAAATTCACAGTTCATGGACCAGTCTGTACACACATTTGATGTGGTCATGATAGGAGTCAGCAAGATAGTGCTGAAGTGATGCAAACATGACCTTGTAGAGATTGTCAAAGTTCAGATGTATGAGCTGTATTGTGAGGTAATTAATGGTCAGCATGAATTTAATATAGTTACAGACAATTAGAAGAAAAATAATTTGTAGAAGAGGGCTAGTTCACATCTGGAATTCTTTAACACCAACAATGCTGAAACAGAGTCAAAAATTCCTGTCAAAATGGAATTTGACAGCTACTTGAAAAGACGATCACGAAAGTGCTTAGAGACCAAACAGGAGATCTAGATCAGACTAGACAGTTAAGTAGAAATATATTGTTAATATGAATCTGTCCTGTCTACTGTAGAACAGGAAATATGACTTGAATTATGTGGTTGTAATAATTATAATGTTGTTAATATTTATTACCACTTTTCCACTGAAACTGATACGAATATTTGCACATGTACAGGATAACAGACATCTGGAAATTGCTTTCAGTGATTCTACAATTTCCCAGAGGATGTACTGTCAAGGCCATGCCAAAACTGGCCTCACCAGTTTTCAGTCATTCAGAAATCTATGAACGGACAAGAACCCCCACTCTTTATGTTTTTGGCTCCTACGTGATAACCCTGGAAAAAGCTATGTCTTTTGAATAAGGTTTAACTGGGTTTTTAACATTGTGCTAGGTTCAAAATTGGAATATTAGAGCAAAGACAGACACATTGCAAAGTATTTTATCTACAGTTCAGGGGAAACACAACAATGCCAAATTTCAAATGATGATGTAAATTTCTGTACTACCAAACTTAATAATTTCAGCTAAACACTCTCATTGCTTTGAAAAAATAATTTTCTATTTCCAATATTTCAAATTTCTCCCCTTAATGTCTTAAAGGCACTCAGTTGACTTGGCTTCCACAGCCTTTCTCCATGGAGAAAATAGTCTGTGCCTCTATTCTTCTTACCACAGAGCATAACCTCACACTTTGCCATGTTGTATTCCATCTGCCACTTCTTTGCCCACTATCTTAGCTTTCGCAAGTTCTTCTGCAGCTTCTCCACCTCCTCAACCCTACTTGTTCCTCCACAGCCTTCTGTGACAATGACTTCTACTGATTCACCATCCTCTGGCTGAAGAAATTCCTCCTCGTCTCAGTTTTAAAGTCTTGCCCCTTCAGTCAGAGGCTGTGTCTTTGGGCCTTAGTTTCTCTTATTAATTGAAACATCTTATCCACAACCATTCTATCCTGGCCTCTCAGTATTTTTTAAACTTCAATGAAATGATTCTTCTGAATTCCATCGTGTACAGATCCAGAGTCCTGAATCACTGCACATGATAAGTTCTTCATGCCCAGGATGATTCTTGTTAACCTCCTCTGGACCTCCTCCAAAGCCGGCAAATCCTTCCAGGTACCATATCCACAAGACATAAAGAGAGATCATTAGTTATTTTAAAATCTGTATTTCCTTAATTCAATTTTAAAATGAACTGTGCTACAATAAAATGTAGTTGCCATTGATCATATGATGCAAAATGACCACACTTGGTGGAACGTTCCAACCTGGACAGACCTTGGAGAATTCTCCTGAAATTTCACACTTTTACCTTGTTTAAGAATTTCAGTCAAACTAATGCAAAGAAACAGTTGTCACTGTTGAGCAACATAGACAAGGCAAGAATGCTTAGGAAATACTACAAAAGTGAAAATATCAAAATCTTGACTGAGAAAAACACATTCAGATTTCCCCTTTAAGGTTTAAAAATCTTGCGTACGAGTGGTGTCTACTTTATTTCCATGCATTTGCATCTCATCATTAATTCAACTCTCCTCATTTCTAAATAGCGTCTGATTCTCCTCTCCTTCTGAAAGATGATTCAGATCCCAACATGAAAGTCAGAGCAGTTACCTGTTAGTGGCTGTTTCAAAGAGTCACTGGAGATGCGTGTGGCATAGGAAATAAAAGGAATTATAAGTGCATATCTGCTTATGGACAGAAGAGAAAAAGGTGAAAGATTTGAATTATTCCGTCCCGCTACATACATAACAGAGATGTATGGCCGTATTCTGCAGAACATGCATAGACCAGAGCTTCATGGAGCAATGCAAAGGTAATGGAGATTTCCAAATCTGGTTCCCGCCAGCTGTGGTATACCAAAATAAGAATTTCCACAGGACATGGAAGGGAAGAAAAGAAATTAATTCCATTATGGATCAATGGGAAAAAAATAGTAACAATGTAAACCAGTTTGCTCCCTGGTTGGAATCCCATTGTGCAATAGTTGTATGGACTAATTTTACTGCTGAAGTTCATGAAAATTGTGCCATTTTAAGGAGTTGACAAAGGAGCAGCGCTTTGAAAGCTTGTGTTTTCAAATAAACCTGTCGGACTATAACCTGGTGTCATGTGACTTCTGACTTTGTCCACCCAAGTTCAACACTGGCACCTCCACACCTTACTTGTGACCACCACTAAAGAGACACTTGCTGCTCAGCAAATGTTTTGTAGCTCAGAGAAAACTTAAATTTAATCCATTATTAGCACAGTGATATTTACACTCATTTTGACTTCTCTATGTAATTGTCAGCAATTTTTTGTATTATTAGATTGATAACTCTATTGCTTGTAAACTTGACAGTTACCTTTTATTTTGCCACATTGAATAGGTCATATCTATTTAAAAGTGTGATGGATGTGATTTTAGTGACATTTATTTTGATGAAGTTGATAATATAAAATTGGCTTAATACTAGAAAGATATCAATACTACAAACATATCAAAATTTTATGAATTTTTTTACATGTATCAATCATTATAACACTCAATGGCTAAAATCCAGATGCATGTATGCAACAAAAGTGGCCTCACTAATGTTTTACTTAAAGTTGTTGAAGGATTTGTGCTCATACCAGCTTTTATTTTGCATTAGGCATGTTTCTCTTTCGAAATATCTAATATTAGAGATTGAGGGGGAAGACAATCACTTGACGAATAAACCAATTATTGTCCAATTATCTTTACCTAACATCAACCAAACTGAAGAATATGGTCCTTAATTGAACTGTTTGTTTCCTCTGTTTAGTGTGACAGTAGTCTTGATGACATTATTTCCCCATCACCCCCTTGTACGTGTGCCCCAGGACCAGCTGGCCCTAGAGGTCAAAAGGTAAGATCTTATTTCCAAGAGGCTATAGTATAAAAGAGTTTACCAGACAAGGAACTTATAACTTGATTAAGTGAACTGAAGTGAATTGAAAGTTTTTTGCCAAATGCAGTGATCAATCGACTGAGTCCACAGAAGACAGAAAATAATTTCCTTTTCTCGAAAAAAAGGGTCAGTCTTGAATAGCTGATCAATATTAATCATAAAACACAGACCTAATTTATTATCTTTCTATCAAAAACTGACAGCCAATAAAAGATTGTTAGTTAGTAAAAAAATTTATGTTACATTGGAGGTACTGTATTTTGATTTATCTCCTAACTTCACTTATTCAGCTTTCAGGTCATCGTCACTTTGTATATCAATGTAATTGGTACCTATGTGTACCACGACAACTGGTTATTCACTCTCTCACTCCAGAATGTCCTGTAGCCACTCCATAACGTCCCTGACCCTTGCACCAGGAAGCAACATACCATCCTCATTTAAAGTCTGCAGCCATACAAGTGCCTGTGTGTACTAATGAATCCCCGATTACTACAGACTTGTCGCTTGCTTTCCTCTCCTGTGCAGCAGACCCGCCTGTGATACCATGAACTTAGCCGATGCTGCTTTCCCTGAGAGATCATGTCCCCTAACAGCATTTAAAGTGGTATATCTGTTTGAGAGGGGAATGTCCACGGGGAACTCCTGCACTTCCTTCCTCAGCATTTACTTATTTGATGGTGACCCATTCCCCTTTCTGCATGTGTAATCCTCACCTGTGGTGTTACCACTTCAGTAAATATGCTGTCCACAACATTGAGGACTCTTTGGGCAGCTCCTTTGCAACACCACCTCTGTTGGGTCTGCCCTGCTAGTGGGACCTCTGGAGAGGCAATAGGCTAGTGGTATTATCACTGAACTATTAATTCAGAGACCCTAGTAATGTTCTGGGGACCAAGGTTTGAATCCTGCAATGGCAGAAGGTAGAATTTGAACTCAATAAAAATCTGGAATTAAGAGTCTAATGATTGTCAGGATGAAAGGAAATCCATCTGGTTCATGAATATCCTTTAGGGAAGGAAACTGCCATCCTTGCCTGGTCTAGCCTACATGTGACTCCAGATCCACAACAATGTGGTTGACTCTTAACTGTCCCCTGGGCAATTCGGGATGGACAGTGAATGCTAGCCTAGCCAGTAATGCCCTCCTCCCATAAATGAATTAAAAAATTACAAACGACATATAAGATGTTAGAAACAAACATGGCCCTCAAATCTCCTACCACTGAAAAGCAGGATTGGGTTGAGCAAGGATTACTATGTTAAACTAAATACTACCCCATCAACTTATTCTAATCACACTTATGTAGGTGGCTATCAAGGAGATTCCTATAAGATAGCCTACTTAACATGCAAAAGTCTTGCCCAGAAGACAATTAGGAGTTAGCCATGTTGCTGTGAATCAGAAACTCTGGAGAATGGAAGAGAAACACCTACACAAAATTTTCAATGACAACGGATACCCAAGAAGCTTCATCCACAGAGACCTGCAAAACAAAGGACAATCAGAGGACATGGTACAACAGAAGACACTAGCAACACTATCCTACATCAAAAATATATCAGAAATGGCGACCAGATTCCTGAGACCATATAAGATCATGATTGCACACAAGCCTACAGCAACACTGCGCCAAATGTTATCAAAGACTAAACACCCCATATCGGCAGTAAACAAGACCAACGCGATATACAGAATACCATGCAGTGAGTGCAATATACATTACATTGGACAAACAGGGAGGAAATTGATGTCCTGGATATACGAACGCCAGCTGGCAGTAAAAAGACATGACCAATATTCACTTGTCTCAATATACACAGACAATGAGGGCCATCAGTTTGACTGGGACAAAGTGACCATACTGGGACAATAGAACACCAGACATGCAAGGAATTTCTGGAAACCTAGTTCTCAACACGGGACTCAATTAACAAATATATAGAATTAGTCCCCGTATACAGATATATATGCTAAAACAACAGAACCAGAAGCAACAAAACCACACACCAGAAGATCATATAAACCTGGAAGGAAAAAGAACACCAACGCTATGATTAGAGGTCACACTGATGATGTTGCCTAGAAGGGTAATGAAACGTCTGCACACCACAGAGCAACCAGCTCGGTGAGCTAATGAACAACTGGAACCACTATCACCCCAGTACCTAAGAATGCACATGCAATAGGCCTGAATGACTACCGCCCAGTGTCTCTGACCTTCATAATCATGAAGTGCTTCGAGAGGCTGGTCGTGCCTCACATCAGTTCTAGTCTCCCAGCCTGCCTTGATCCCCTGCAATTTGCCTTCTGACGTAATAGGTCCACAGTGGGCACCATTTCCCTAGCCCTGCACTCATCCCTGGAACATTTGGACAACAGGGATACCCACGTCAGACACTTACTCATTGAGTGTAGCTCCATCTTCAACACCATTATGCTCTCCAGACTGATCTCAAAACTCTGAAACCTCTAACTTCAAATAATGCTGATCTTGAGGTTGGTTGGCTCGCTGAACTGGTTTGTTGGTCCGCAGACGTTTCGTTACCCTGCTTGGTAACATCCTCAGTGCAGCCTCTGATGAAGCATTGGTGTGTTTTCCCATCTGGTTTTTAAACTCTGGGGTCCGTTGCGATGGATTGCCTCACTTTCGCATTTCCTCCCGAGTGGAATGTATATGGGGTTGAGTTTAATGTGTTTATTAGTAGCCTGCTTGGTGGAGTTCCATGCTTCCAGGAATTCTCATGCTTGTCTCTGCCTAGCCTGTCCCAGGATCTTGGTGTTGTCCCAGTCAAAGTCGTGGTTCTCCTTGTCAGTGTGGACAGAGATGACTGAATATTGGTCGTGTATTTTTGTAGCCAGTTGGTGTTCATGTACGCTTGTTGTTAGTTTCCTCCCTGCTTGTCCGAAGTAGTGTTTCTCGCAGTCTCTGCAGGGGATCTTGTAGATGACATTGGTCCTGTCCATGGCGGGGAGTGGGTCTTTAGTTCGGGTGAGCACTTGTGGTAGGGTCTCAGCCTGGTCTCTTGGCGATATGTTGTTCGTTCTCATGTTGGTGTCTCAGCTCAACGTGCGAATGGATCCCACCATGTTCCTGAAGCACCCAAGGGGAATGAGAGACAGAAGTTTCAGCAGCAACAATGGTATCTGCAGAGGCTGCTTCAAGAACAGACGGCTGAGGTCTCCCAGAGAGCAAGTTAAATGGAGTTTTCATCAAAGACTGTTGAACTTTTAGCTTATTCCTTTATTTTCCCAGTTTAAACTATGAAACACTTTAATGTAATCTATAAGCTATCTTTATTTTTCTACTATTCTGTGAAATAATGCTTAACGTTTTAGCTTTCATTTCTCTTACTACTTTGGACCTAAGCTTTTTCTGTACCAAGGTACTTCGGTACAATGTGTGGTGAAATTATACACTTTCCTCTGTGCTCCTATATTTCTGTACTTGAGTATGCATAACAATAAAATCTAAAATCTATTTTCAAATTTACGGCTGTTTGGAAGATCCATTCAGAAAGAAACAAGGAGCTAGCAAGTTCAAGACAAACTTAACACTATACTTTCGACTTATGGGCAGTTGGTTTTCTGAGAGCGATACTCATCCACTTCAATAACTGTGCTGGGTGATGTTATATACCTATATACTGTGATTGCTATTGTTGTGACAGGTTATTGTGAATGTTAGAAAATATTCTTTACTTTTAATTCAGTTATGTGAAAGTAAGGCTCATAATGGCCATGCAAGCTGCAAAAATAAAGTTGGCACCTTTTGTGAAGTCCTACAAATGCATCAAGTCATAAAGCAGATCCCTTAAACTAATGTGAATGTAGCTTGTGAGGATAATGTATTTGTTAAAAAAAATTGTTACTAGATCCTGACAGGAATAAACGTTAAATTTTTGGTGACTTTTCAGATGTGGTATTCTGATCGTGGTTTGCTGAGTATTCTGTTTCAGTATGTTGTTTGCATGAGGTGAAAAGGCAGATACATTTTTGACAAAGATTTTACTGAAAGAAACTGATGTAATAACTGTGTTTACAGGCAAAGTTGACTTCAAACATGTTTTTCTGCCTGCACAATGTTATGGCTTGTGAGATTAATTCTGTTTGATCTATATATTTAGTTACAGCGTGAAAATGATTCAACTGCATCTAAAAAATTGTTTTGAATCCTACATGCTAAGCAGTATTTTGTTTTTCAATCATCCCTGTGCCTAAACAGCAAGTAACATTTTTTTTAGCTCACAACAGCTGAATTTCCAACAGTGTTGTATGGAACAATACAACTGAAAGGCCTCTGTTTGAGGGAATTAGAAACAGGCTCAGACAATGCTCATTTTAATTTTTAGTTTGGCTTTCTTTAGGGGGAACGTGGAGTTTCTGGGGAACATGGAGATGCGGGAAGACCTGGTGCAGATGGTAAGCCTGTGAGTACTAAATGGTTTACTCATTTGAAGAAAGCTATTGTGGCTTTTTATGAGATGCATTTCTTCTTCTAAGATTGATGTTTTAATTTGATCAGAATTTTTTAGCTGTCCCCCCATTATTTTTATTATCAATCGTATTCCATAAAGTTACTCATGTCATACGTAAGTGTATTTTAATCATTTTGCATAGTTTTTCTTTTCCGAATTACTTTGAGTAAAGATGATATTCTTAAAAATTAATTGGTGGAAAATTGACTGACACTAATTGCAATTAACCTGCTCCCATTCAAAATAATACAGGCAGCACGGAAACTTGTGCTGCCTGTTAAGTTAGATCATAGCGGCACACAACCCGGCACTGTACATACATTTGAGTTGCTGTGGACCTCACCAAGTGTTCTAAGTTTGTACAAGCTGACCATAAATTACTTAGTATATTTAACTAGCTGCATTTAAAACAACATACTGCTTTATATGTGGCCTCATTTCACAAAATATTTTTTGCTTCCCACAAGAGAGATTGAAAAGTATGTGGCTCAGGTGACAAGAGATACAGAATCACAGAACTGTTACATTTCAGAAGGATGCCATTCAGTCCATAGTGTCTGTTCTGGACTTCTGAGTATTTTTAACATAATGTCAATCTCTAACTTTTCCTGTTACTTTACATACTGTTGCCTTCTAAATAATCATCCAGTACCTTCTTGAAAACCTCAGTTGAACCTGCTTCCAGGCAGTGCATGTCATGCCCTATCTACACTGTGTGAAAAAATTGTTTCTCACCTTGCATTTGCTTCTTTTGCAAAACATTTTTAAATTTTGCCCTCTAGCTCTTGATCTTTTTGCAGATAGGAACAGATTCACCCTATCTCTGCTGTTCAGACCCTTCATAACCTTGTAAATTTCTACAAATCTCCTATTAGCCTTTTCCTTCCAAAGAAAACAGTCCAAAGTCTTCCAGTCTTCGCTCGTGACTGAAGTATCTCCTCCATGGCACTTTTCTTATTAATGTGTTATGTACTTTTCTCCATTGCATTCATAGCTTTCCTCTCATGTGACACCCAGAATTGTGCACAGTACTCTAGCTGGGATCTGACCAGGGTCTTATATAAGTTTATCATAACCTCCCTGCTCTTGTACTCTATGCCCTTATTTATGAAACCAAGAATATGTATGTACTATTAACAGCTCTCTCTGTTACTAACAGAGCTCACCTGTCCCGCAATCTACAATAGTTTACACACACTTACACACAGGTCTCTCTTCTCTTGCACATCCTGTTTTATACTGTCGCATCATTTCATTTTATACCAAAGTGTATTGTCTCACACTTCTCTGCACTAAACTTCATCTACCACCCATCTATCTACTTCAGCTGTCTGAAAAATACTTATTAGCCATTACTTAATGTTCTAATCCCTCAGCCAGTTTTGTACCAATGTAGCTACTGTCCCTTCTATTCTATGTATGTTTTCCCTATAACTAACCTCATGTCTGTTGTGTGGCACTAAATGGTTGGCCTCCAGGAAAGCTAGGAAGGGGAGGCAGGTAGTGCAGGAGTCTCCTGGGCTTTCCCCATCTCAAACAAGTATGCTGTTTTGGAAAATGTAGGGGTGATTGACACTCCGGGGAATCTAGCACTGACAGCCGAGTTTCTGGTACTGAGACAGGCTCTAGTGTAACAAGAGATACAGCAGGTTGCAACCAATCAATTGTGATAGGGGATTCACCAATCAGCGGTTTAAACAGCCGATTCTGCAGCCAACAGCGAGACATTAGAATGGTACATTGCCTCCCTGGAGCCAGGATCAAGGATATCTCGGAGAGCGTGTGGAGTATTCTGAAAGGGGAGAGAGACAGCAGGGAGTTGTTCTACACATTGGAACTAATGATGTAGGAAAAGAAAAGGACGAGATTCTGAGGAGAGAATATAGGAAGTTAAGCAGGAATTTGAAAAGTAGGTCCTTGAGGTTGGTAATATCCAGATTACTCCCAGTGCCTCAAGCTAGTTAGAGTAGGAATGGAAGGATAAAGCAGATGAACGTGTGACTGCTGGTGTGGGGGAGAAGGATTCACATTTTTGGATCATTGGAATGCCTTGGGATAGACGTGATCTGTATAAGAAGGACAGATTGCACTGGAATTGGAAGGGGCCTAAATATGCTATTTGGAGATTTTCTAGAGCTGCACATGAGGAGTAAACCTGGGGTAGGGATGTCTCACGTGCACCCAGACATACAGTGAGGAAACAGATAGTCTGAGGCTGGTACAGATGGGAAAAGCAGTAAGTCAAATAGACAATGCAGGCAGAAACAAAGTAGAGAATGAGGTAGGGCTAATAAACCGCATTTATTTAAATGCAAGAGGCCTAACAGGTAAGGCAGATGATTTAAGGGTATGGTTATGGACATGGGACTGGGATATCATGGTGATTACAGAGATATGGCTCAGGGTTGGACACAACTGGCAGCTTAATGTTCCCAGCATATAAATGCTATAGGAAGGATAGAAAGTTTTTTTGGGGGTGAGGGGAAGCAAGAGAGGAGGGGTGTGGTGTTTTTGATTAGGGATCTCATTGTATTTAGGGAGGATATTCCTGGGAGTAAATCAGGCAAATTATTCAGATGGAACTGAGAAATAAGAAAGGGATGATCACCTTATTGGGATTATACTATAGATCCCAGTGAGAAATTGAAAAATAAATTTGTAAGGAGACCACAGTTATCTGTAAGAATAAGAAGGTGATTATGGTAGGGGATTTTAACTTACCAAACATAGACTGGGACTGCCATAGTGTTGAGGGCCGTGGTGGAGAGGAATGTGTTAAGTGTGGACAAGAAAATTTTCTGAATCAGTATGAACCTACTCAGTGATAAAGTGCAAAACTTGATCTACTCTTAGGAAATAAGGCAGTGCAGGTGACAGGGGGAGCTCTTTGGTTCCAGTGACCATAATTCAATTAGTTGTAAAATAGTGATGGAAAAGGATAGACTGGATCTAAAAGTTAGATGTATAAATTGGAGGAAGGCCAATTTTGATGGTATTAGGCGAGAACTTTCAAAAGTTGATTGGGGGGTGAATGTTTACAGGCAAAGGGATGATCTGAAAATGGGAAGCCTTCAAACATGAAATAATGTGATTCCAGAGACAGTATCTTACTGTCAGGGTGAAGGGCAAGGCTGGTAAGTGTAGGGACTACTAGATGATGAGAGAAATTAATGTTTTTGTCAAGAATAAGAAGGAAGCATATGTCAGGTTTAGACACCAGAAATCAAGTATTTCCCTTGAAGAACATAAATGCTGTAGAAGTATATGTAAGAAGGAAATCAAGGAGGGCAAAAAGGGACATGAGACAGCTTTGGCAAATAGGATTAAGGAGAATCCAAAGGGATTCTACAAATACATTATGGACAAAAGAGTAACTAGGGAGAGAATAGGGTCCCTTAATGATCAGCAAGCCCACCTATATGTGAAACCGCAGGAGACAGGGGAGATACTAAATGAGTATTTTGCATCAGTGTCTACTGTAGAGAAAGATATGGAAGCTAGAGAATGTGGGTGAAAAGCGACATCTTGAAAAATGCCCTATTGCAGAGGAGGAGATGCTGGACGTCTTAAAATGCGTAAAAGTAGATAAATCCCCAGGATCTGATCAGGTGTACCCTAGAACTCTGTGGGAAGCTAGGGAAATGATCGCTGGGCCCCTTGCTGAGATATTTGTATCGTCGATAGTCACAGGTAAGGTGCCAGGAGACTGGAGGCTGGCTAATGTGGTTCCCCTATTTAAGAAAGGTGTTAAGGAAAAGCCGGGGAACTAAAGACTGGTGAGCTGGACATCGCTGATGGGCAGATTATTGGAGGAATCCTGAGGGACAGGATATACATGTATTTGGAAAGACAAGGACTGATTAGGGATAGTTAACATCGCTTTGTATGTGGGAAATAGCATCTCACTAACTTGATTGCATTTTTTCAAAAAGTAGCAAAGTGGATTGATGAGGGTAGCGTGGTGGATGTGATCTATTTGGACTTCGGTAAGGCGTTTGACAGGGTTCCTCACGGCAGATTGATTAGCAAGGTTAGATCACACAGAATAGAGGGAGAACGAGCCATTTGGATACAGAACTAGCTCGAAGGTAGAAGACAGAGGGTGGTGGCAGAGGTTTTCTTTTCAGCCTGAAGGCCTGTGACCAATGGTGTGCCACAGAATCAGTGCTGGATCCACTACTTTTTGTCATTTATATAAATGATTTGGATGTGAACATAAGAGATATGGTTAGTAAGTTTGCAGATGACACCAAAATTGGAGGGGTAGTGGTCAGTGGAGAAGGTTACCTCAGAGTTCAATAGGATGTTGATCAGATGGACCAATGGGCCAAGGAGTGGCAGGTGGAGTTTAATTTGGATGAATGTGAATTGCTGCATTTTGGAAAGGCAAATCAGAGCAGAACTTATGCACTTCCTGGTAAGGCCCTGTGGAGTGTTGCTAAACAAAGAGACCTTGGAGTGCAGGTGCATGGTTCCTTGACAGTGGAGTCACAGGTAGATAGGATAGTGAAGAATGTATTTGGTATGCTTGCCTTTATTGGTCAGTGCATTGAGTATAGGAGTTGAGAAGTCAGGTTGCGGCTATACAGGACATTGGTTCGACCACTTTTGGAATACTTTGTGCAATTCTGATCTCTCTGCTATAGGAAGGACCTTGCTGAAACTTGAAAGGGTTCAGAAAAGATTTACAAGGGTGTTGCCTGGGTTGTACGGTTTGAGCTATAGGGAGAGGCTGAAAAGACTGGCGCTATTTTCCCTGGAGCTTTGGAGGCTGAGGGATGACGTTACAGAGATTTATAAAATCATGAGGGGTGTGGATAGGGTAAATAGGCAAGGTCTTTTTCCTGGGGTGGAAAAGTCCAAAACTAGAGGGTATAGGCTTAAGGTGAGAGGGGAAAGATTTAAAATGTTCCTAAGGAGCAACTTTTTCATGTAGAGGCTGGTGCGTGTAGGGAAAGAGCTACCAGAGGAAGTGGTGAAGGCTGGTACAGTAACAACATTTAAAAGAAATCTGGATAGATAAATGATTATGAAGGGTTTAGAGGGATATGAGTCAAATGCTGGTAAATGGGACTAAGTTTATTTAGGATATCTGGTTGGCATGGACAAGTTGGGCTGACGCCCCTGTTTCCATGCTGTATATCTGTACTGCTGTATGACTCTATCTCCTCTCTTGTCCTGTCTGTCTGAATTTCATGAGTGCTTGAGTGTGTGGATGGAGTAACAAAGAATTCTCCCACATTTTGAATGATTTGTTAATAAACCCTGTATTTGATTTTGTCTTAAAGGTTTTTGCTATGGGTTTGTTTCAAAAATTGAAATCTGAAACCAGTGTTGGGGAACACCCTGTGGCGGACTTCAGTAAAAGATGAGTTATAAAAAAGGAAGGGAGAGAATCAAACAATATTTCATTGTCTCAGGCTTAAGAGGGGAGAACCAATTATAATTTAAGCACAGAGATAGTAGGAACTGCAGATGCTGGAGAATCTGAGATAACAAGGTGTAGAGTTGGATGAACACAGCAGGCCAAGCAGCATCAGAGGAGTAGGAAAGCTGACGTTTCGGACCCTGACACTTCTTCAGAAAATTTTGTGAAGAAGGGTCCAGACCTGAAACGTCAGCTTTCCTGCTCCTCTGGTGCTGCTTGGCCTGCTGTGTTCATCCAGATGTAAACCTTGTTATCTCATAATTTAAATACACCCCATTTCCTTTTTGTCTGTGACAATGCCTTCAATGCTTTTTTTTCAATTATGTGTGCTACTGATTCACTGTGTACCTGCTTAATGTACACATGAAGCAACTTGCTGTGATATGCTCAAGTTCAACTTTAGGAGTTTCAAAAGAAAAGTAGCAGCGTTCTTCAAACTTTAGTTTCCAAAAAAAATGTAAAGAAAAATTCATTCCATTCTCGTCATTTTATCATTACAATGAGAGATATGCTCAACTGCAAACTACTATTGTCACACTAACTTTATTAACACTAATGCAACAGTGAGGCCAATTTAATGAAATTCTCAATTCTTGTAAAATACTAAACTACCTAGTATGCACATCTCTGACACTATGGGGAATCTTACATGGCCAGTCCACCTAATCTGCACATCCTTGGGCTGTGGAAGAAAACCAGAGCACTCAGAGGAAACCCATGCAACACAGGGAGAATATGCAAACTTCACACAGTCATCGAGGGTGGAATCAAACCGGGTCCCTGCTGTTGTAAGGAGCAGTGCTAACCACTGAACTACCATGCCAAATGTAAGATTAAATCCATATTCCCAACCCACAGTCTGATTGTAAAATTAAATCCACATTCCCAACCTAGTGCTGATAATCTTCCCACCAACTTAACAAAAATCTGTCTAAAGCTGCCTTAAAAATGTTCAGGAATCACATTTTGAGGGGATAGGTTCTGAAGACTCACAACCCTTTGTGAGAAAACATTTCACCTGATCTTTTTTATAAATGGATGAATGCTGATTTTGAAATAGTGTCCCTTTCTTCTGTACTCTTAGATTATCACAAACATCTCTCTACATTTTTTTGTTCATTTGTGGAACATGAATATTGCTGGCTATCCAGTGTTTTACTGCCCATCCTTAGTTTCTCTTGTAAGTTGCCTTCTTCAACCATTGCAGTCAACATGCTGTAGGTTGACCAACAATACCCTTAGGGAGTGAATTCCAGATTTTGACCCAGTGATAGAAAAGGAACAGCAACATATTTCAAAGTTAAAATCTACACCGTGAAAACCTCCTTACATTTCAATCAATTCATCTCTTACTTTTCTAAACTCCAGCATATACAAGGCTAGCCTAATATTTCCTTATAAGACAACCCACCCATTCCAGGTATTAACCCGCTGTCAGCTTCCGCCAATGTATTTACATCCTTCCTTAAGTAAAGTGATCAAATCCAAACTGTGCGCAGTACTCCAAATGCATTCTCACCAGTCACCTATACAACTGAAGCATAACCTCCATACCTCTGTATTTAATGTCCCTCAAGATTACTGATAATTTCATAAACTTGCCTAATGTAGCATCCTATCATGTACGAGGATACTGATTGCCATTCTCTCACTATTCAGACAACATGCTCTTTTTATTCTTCCCATCCAAATGAACAATTTCTAATTTTTCTACGTTATAAGTGCCGCTGAAAAGGGTACTTCAAAATGAAGAAAATGTAATCTGAACTTACTGGTAATTTAGAACAATCAGACTTTTATCCACTATTGATATCTGCAATATTGTGATGTGATTTAATATCTGGAATTTTGTATTTAATTATTTGAAGTTAAAAAAGCTTCAGATTTGCCATTTTGTTATATGCATGCTGAATACAAAGGGCCTGTTCCTGTGTAGCATTGTTCTTTGTTTATAACCTATTGTTATTTTATGCCATCATTTTATATATTGTTGACATACTTAGTAAGAAAGCTTTGAGGCAAAGAAATAGCCTTGCCATATTCTACTTAGACTCCACAGATTTTAGCATGTATTGTTTCCATGGAGATTTCACTGCATTTGTGGCCTCTTAAAAGAGGCATTTTTGTGTTCCATTGTATCTGATACATATTCAAAGTCATATTCATGTTTGAAAGTCTCCAGCTCAACTTACTGAGAAATCTTCCCCTAATTTCAGGGCAACATGGATTCCCTACAGTGTGGAAACAGGTCATTTAGCCCAACAGGTCCACACCAACTCTCTAAAGAAATCACACCCTGACTCACCCCCTACCCTATCCCTGTAATTCCCATGGTTAATCCAACTAACCAACACATCCCGGGACACTATGAGCAATTTAGTGTGCCCACCTCACCAAACCTGCACATCTTTGGACCGTGGGAGGAATCCAGAGCACCCAGAGGAAACCCATGCAGAAACAGGGAGTATGTGCAAACTCCACACACACAGTTGCCCAAGGCTGGAATTGAAACTGGTTCCCTGATGCTATGAGGCAGCAGTGCTGACTTCTGAGCCACTATGTTACTTGTTTACTTTGATATAGAATGGATGCATATTCTCAGGTTTAAACCTAAAACTGTTCGCACTGATCAATTTTCTTATTAGTGCCGGTTCTGCAGACCAGGAAAGCAGTTTAAATCTTGGAGCCAACAATCTTTCTTATCTCAATGTTGAAGTAATCAAGAAGCTGCCTTGCCAACATATGGCACTGAAATAATAATAAATTGATTTAACATTTTTCAGATTTGAGACCCCTGGGGCCTTAATCATTTCACACCCTTTGGCTGGAACCATCTTGTTTTCAGTATGCAATTTGCTTTCTGTAACATTTCCTCAGAGTACATTTTGCTGGCATGTGGTTAAAACAACAGCAAAGATTATTCATTCAGACAAGACGGAAATTGAAATTGAAGCTTTCACTGATCCACTGATCAAATTATGAGTGATTTGTACTAATCTCCCCCTTGGAAAGAACAGAAATGGTACCTTACAGCATCTTCAGGTTTGGAAAGTCAGTAACACCCTCACATCTTGGAAGTTTGTAATACGGGACTACTTTTGGCTGTGAATTATTAGCAACTTTCAAATTATCTTAGAATCCAGACAGAGTAGAAGCAGTTTACAACAAAAGAACTTTTACAGCATTTTTCTGTAAAAGGTATATATTTTAGCTTGTTTATTTATGGCAAAATAACTAATTCAGACTCATGACTTAGACCTGTCACTGAAAAGTGGACAACAAATGTTACAAACAATATACAACCTATTTTATTTTCTTTATTGTTTGAATACCCTGTATTTTTTACATTCAGTTTTTTACTTGTTTATTTTTCAGTGCAAAAGTTGGGGGATTGTTACACTTTGACTGCCATGTCAAGTCATCAGTTGTATAATACTTTCAATCAGAATTAAGATGCTTTCCATGATGTAGTGGGGAAGAGGGTAGATTTTCTAAGTCCTCCTACATGTTGAGGTACTTTACTTGCTATAGGTGGGTGTTGAACACTTGACGGCTTCTTGCCCATGATTGTCTAACGTGTATATGTGGCACCTGTCATTTACAAGAACCTGCAAATTTCGAACCAAGTATTTAGGGTGGACATTTGTCCAGGTTTGGCAATGCATTGTCCAAATAGACCCTAATACCCATGTATTTCTAGGTTCATATTGTTGCCATGTCCTAGATATCCATTTTGTGCAAAACCAACCCATATAATGGCCATGTGTCCAAAACCAGAAAATAAATTTAACAATAGATAGCAAGAACAGCAGATGCTAGAATCGGAGAAAATACAGTGTGGAGCTGGAGAAACAGGAAAGTTGACATTTTGGGTCAGCTCCCATCTCCAGAAATGGGAAGTGGGGAGGGAGCTGGGTAATAAATAGAGGAGAGATGGGGTTGGGGAAGGTAGGTGGGATGTTGATAGGTGAATGCAGGGAGTGGTGGGGATTGGTCAGAGGGATGGGTGCGGCAGAAGATGTACAGGTTGTGTCAGGTCAAGGAGGCGGGGATGAGAGTGAGGGTTGGGTTGAGGCCCTCAATGCTTCATCTTCACTATGGACATCCAATCCCTGTATATTTGCACCGCCCATGTAGATGGCCTAAAAGCCCTCTGTTTCTTGCTCTCCTGCAGGCCCAATCAGTACCCCATGTACTGACACCCTCATCCACTTAACAGAATTTGTCCTTACCCTGAACAACTTTTCCTTTAACTCTTCCCACTTTCTACAGACGAAAGGGGTGGCCTTGGGCACCTGTATGGTCCCAAGCTGTGCCTGCATCTTCGTAGGATATGTGGAACAGTCCCTGTTCTGCTGCTACATTGGCACTATCCCCCCACCTCTTCCTCCGCTACATTGATGACTGTATTGGCGCTGCTTCGTGCTGCTATGAAGAGCTTGAACAGTTCATCAACTTTACTAACACCTTTTGCCCCAACCTCAAATTCACCTGTACCATCTCGGATACCTCCCTCTCCTTCCTGGACCTCTCCATCTCTATCTCTAGTAACCGCCTCGAAACTGACATCTATTTCAAGCCCACTGACTCCCACAGCTACTTGGACTACACCTCCTCTCACCCACCCTCCTGCAAGAATGCGACCCCGTACTCCCAATTCCTCCACCTCTGTCACATCTGCTCCCAAGATGGAGTGTTTCACTTCTGGACATCCCAGATGACCTTGTATTTCTAGGACCACAACATTCCCCCCTCCAATGATCAAAAATGCCCTCAACCACATCTATTGCATTTCCTGCATTTCTGCCCTCAAACCCCCCCTCTCCTCAACAAAAATAAAGACAGAATACCCTTTGTCCTCATGTATCACCCCACCAATCTCCGCATTCAACATATCATTCTCTGCCAGTTCCGCCACCTATAATCTGACCCCACGATCAAACAGGTATTTTCCTCCCCACCCCTATCTGCCTTTTGTAGAGACCGCTCACTCTGCGACTCCTTCATACACTCCAAACTTGCTGGTAACCACACCACACCTGACACTTTTCCCTGCAAATGCAGGACCTGCCCCTATACCTCCCGCCTCACCTCCATTCAAGGCCCAAAGTAAACCTTTCATATCAGACAGGGGTTCGTCTGTACATCCACCAGCTTTGTCTACTGTATCCACTCGGTGAGACCAAGCATAGACTCGGAAGACACTTAGTAGATTTTCTGCGCTCTGTGTACCACAAACAACAATACCTTTCAGTCGGCAACCATTTTAACTCTCCCTCCCACTCCCTGGGTGACGTGTCCACCCTAGGCCTCCTCCAGTGTCACAATGATACAACACGCAAACTGGAGGAGCAACATCTCATATTCTGTCTCGGCAACCTATAGCCCAATGGCCTAAACCTAGAATTCACCAGTTTTTAAATTTCCCCACCCTGGCCTCATCCAGTGTCCTACTCCCCCTCTCATCCCAGCCTCCTTGACCTAACACAACCTGTCCATCTTTCTCCCCCAACTATCTACCCTACCCAACCCACTGACCAACCCCCACCACTCCCTACCTGCATTCACCTATCACCATCCCTCCTACCTTCCCCAGCCCCACCTCTCTTATCTCTATTTATTTCCCTGCTCCCCTCCCCCTCACCATTTCTAAAGAATAGTTCCAACTCAAAATGTCAACTTTCCTTCTCCTCTGATGTTGCCTGGCCTCCTGTGTTCCCCCAGCTCCACACTGTATTGTCAATAAATTTAACAATCTCCAGCAGCTAGCTAGATAGACCCAAGCTGCTCTGATTCTTAGTGAAAGGAAAATAAAAGAAAGAAGTTAAAAAGTCCAGCATTATAGATCGTAGGAATACATTAGAAAATAGAGAAATAAAAACTTTCAGAACAACAGTCCTTGCAACCCCTTCTGCGCCGGCACCTAGCCTCCAGTCTGCACCAGGCCTTGACTCCAGACTGTTGAGCTTCACCTTGAGGCTCTCAAGGCTGGGAGACCGCTCTGAAATCACCTGGGAAGTCCACACTGAGGCCATGCTAGGCCAAAAGACTGCCAAAGTTGCCAAAGACGGCCATGCTTGTCCATTGCAATACTGATCGACTGGGTCTATAGACAGCTGGACCAGGAGACCAGGCCTGAGACCACCACGTGCCAAGGCTGGAAGCTTAGGATGTTGCTGAAAGAAAGAAGACAGAAAATAAACACAAAAGAGAAAATGAAAAATAAACGGACTGAACGAACGATCTCTGACTGAAGAGTCTTACTCAGCTGCCAACTTGGAGAAGAAAAACATCTTATCTCTGCTACCTTAGGTTCACTGCCACTTCCGTTCTACATCCAACTCCAGTTAAAACTAACGGTCTCCCACTTTCATTATTGCATTCCATGAGCTGCCTTCAATGGCTGTCACCCATGCCTCGCCTGGACTGTTAAGCTTTCTTGTCCATTGCGCTTCCTGCTCACTCACTTGGGATACCTAACCACCTTGCCTGTACCTTCATCAAAGGCACAGCTATGCCAGCTACTTCCATCTCATTCAGTCCTTGCCACTGACTTATTTCAGGAGAAAACAGCCCACAGTTGGACAGAAGAGTCAAGACAGACAGCAGAGTGACTCACATGTGGCTTCTCACCCCATATGAAAAGGAAATCCTTGACATCACAGAAAAGGATTGTGACTGCTCATAGGGGAATGCCAAAATCTTAATATCTTACAACCAAGTAAGATTCATTGTACTATGTTGTGCTGCTCTCCAGTTACCACAGCTATAAACATACTCTTAAGAAGCTGAAGCTTCAATCCCTGTTGCACAACTCATTCCCTTTCTTGCCTTATACAGACACCAATGGTATCCACACAGCCTTCACCCACAGAGACCAGGACGACCAGATAACAGTTCTTCCTTCACCTTTGAGGAAGAAGACAAAGATCCTAGAGAATGCTCTGGCCAGGCACCCTTCTGCACCCTCCAGCAGCTCAGACACTTTCACCTCAGTGGGTACTTCACGAAGATTAGCCTTGGGAGCTGTTCTGGCTCATCTCCATGGCTGTCTGAGGGAAAAAGGCAACCATGTACCTACTTAACCCCAGGCAGTAGATGACCCCATGGTATCAGTCATTAAAAACCTGGTGAAAAGACACAAACAGACACAGAAACAGCAGACAGGATTGACAGTTGGAGGAGCCCACCAATATTATTATAGCCAGACTGATTCCAGTATGTGTGTATGGATATCATTGCAGGCAGCTTAGTGACTCCTATGAAAAACCGTTACCAGTCGTACACTGAGTGGCTAATGGAGATGTGCATAGACCTGCAATCTATGGATGGTCAGCGTTGACAGCAAATAGATAGGGGTACCAGGGACCTTGACCTCACTCCAGGTGCTTCCTTCCTCTCAAAGAGGCAGAGTGGTCCCAGTTGGCACTGACACAGTGAAGAAACTATGCATTGGCCTCAAGAGTAATGTCTCAGGACATCCCAGAAATGCCTGACTCCTTTACCTCCACCTTGGCTGTGAACCCTGCCTGAACTGTGGAAGTTGAAGTTGTGGAAGGTGAGTCTAAGATCGACTGATCATTTTACCTGTAGGAACGAGAATCAAACTGTGGTGGAGTGCCGCTCTTTCTCTAACCCCCAGTGCAGCATAACATGTTGTCATTCTTAAACGTGGAAGTGACAGATGGAGTAAAGCTTTCCAACAGGTGATGTGTCCACCAGTGGGAGGCAGCTCAAGGCATCTGCATTTGCCGCTTGGCCTCCGGAAGATGTTTCAAATTGAAATTGTATGCACTCAGAATGAGACCCCACTACTGAATATGACCTAAAACTATAGGCAGCATGGCCCTGTCCTCTTTAGTATCCCTGCATCTATAAAGGTATTAGTGAAATGGCCTCACACCAAAGATGCCTGCTAAACCTTCCTTCTCTACCTAACAATTAGCACGTCATTCAGGTAAATGGCGACCTGGGTAAATTTTTGTTAAATGTTCTCTGCTGGAAAATGGCTTAGCTTGATGATACCCTAAATGGCAGTCTTGTACATTGGTATAAACCCTTATGGGTATTAATTGTAGCTTAATTCTGGGAATCCTCATCTAATCACAATTGCAGGTACAGTTGGCTCATGTCCAGCTTCATGAAGTACAGCCCCACCCTGCCATTTTTGCATACGGGTCCTGTATGTGAGGGATTGGGTATTTATCCAGCTGCAAAAAGCATTTCACCATTTGTATGAAATCCCCATGAAAGCAAAGCGACCTGTTGGATTTCATAATTGTTACAACCAGTGCTGCCCATTCACAAACTGGACTGGTTTGATGATTCCTTCATTTTCCAGCCTGTACTTTTGCAAGTAAGGCAAATGACACTGGGCAGGCTTTGCAAAATTGTGGAATATTTCTTGGTCAACACATAAGGTGGCCTCGGCCACTTTGATGGTCTTTAGACATCCTTGAAAAGCTTCTGGGTATTTAATTAGGACTTCACTCAAGCAACTATTTTCTGAAGGAAAAACCTTGAGCCAATCAAGTTGAGTCTTTCTTAGCTAATTTTGTCCCCATCAAGCTTGGTCCAGAGCCTTAAACTGTAATCAATGGCTTCTTACAAGATACCAGAACTGAAGTTGTACTCTTAATCTGTAAAGGTTCCCCAGTATATGTTTTCAGCCTAGCCAAAGTCTTACACAGACTTAAGGGTCGGAGTTCAGAGTAAATTTACAGCCAGACTTGTATTGACCTTCATTAGAACTAGGTGACCATTTTACCAGACGTTTATTTTGATTTGGATGTTACTAAGCAATTTAACCGTTCCGTACTTGCTGTAGGTGGACCTTTCAGTGTGTGCACTCTCCTGGAATCTGGCCAATGAGTTCTTTTACTCAATTCAGACCTTGCTTTCTCCAGTCTATATACTGGCAGCAACTACAATGGTCAGCTGGCTCAGACCCTTGAGAAAATATTGATTGTTTGGCTGAGGCTTCGATGTTTTTTAGGATTTTGTCCTGGAATGACCTAGGGTCTCCCTGTTCAGGATTGGGCCTGAATGAGGCTGCCACAATTGCCATTACTCAAGTGGTGTTCCCCTAGCTCAGTCAGCCTGGCGAGGATATCCACTTCTACTGGCATATCCTGTAACTCATAAGCTCCACTTGCTGCATTTTCTAATGACAAAGCCGCTTGTAGTGCTTGTTTGAAGTCAAGTTGGGCTTCAGCTTGTTGGCACTTTTCCACAGCCACATCACTCATCCCACATACCAAACGGTCTCTCAGCATCTCACTTAGGGTTAAACCAAAATCACGTGCCTCTGCCAGTCATCTTAACCTCATCAAAACCCATCACAAATTTCCCTGATTCTTGACCTGTCGAATAAAGCTATTGGATCTCAGAATTGGAGGAGGCATGGGTTCCTAATATTCCTTAGCTAAGTCCATCAACTCTTTAAAGGATTTAGTATCTGGGGCGTCCGCAAAGTCACACTCCTAATAACCAAAAAATCTGCAGGTCCACATGGTGTCAGGAGAGTTACTCATTGCTTTTCGTCTGCCCCAATGTCATTTGCCTGGAGAAAACAATGGATTCTATGCACATACTGGGCCCACCCTTGGACGGACAAATCAAGCTTCCCTATTAGTGGAATGATGCCATAAATGCTTACCCCAATTCAAAGGTGACTGTTGTGAACAAATCTGTTCAGGGGCGCATTTATCTCTCGTCATCACTGAAATAACTCCATGAAGGCAAGTGTCCCATCACCACGGCACTCTTTATTTACACTGACCCAGCTTTCACAGGGCGGTCCTGGTCCCAGAGTGAACGGAACACCTGACACTCCCATTTATATCGGTCAGACAGGCTCCCTGATTTAACAGCCCCAATCAGGGAGCTCATATTCTATGAAATCCACCTGGCTGACATGGTTCCAATCATTGCAGAGAGTGCGGGTCACCCTTATCCATGGAGCAAGGTCTGAGATGTCAGGAATGTTGGCCAAGAAGGAAGCCTAGAGCCACCAAGTAACAGCTTTAGCTTTCAAGCAGTGAATTGGTGCCACCTAGTTTCTCACTGGTACCTGGAGAATAGAGACCTGGATATAAATGAGTCAAAACTGGCTTACAATAAGATGTTACAGAAACATAACTCCCCCTCCTCCCGACCCCTTGGACGACATGTTCATCCTGGGCCTCCTGCATTGCCACAATGATGCCACCCGAAATTTGCAGGAACAGCATCTCATATTTCGCTTGGGAACCCTGCAGCCCAAGGATACCAATGTGGACTTCAAAAGCTTCACAATCTCCCCTCCCCCAACCACATCCCAAAACTAGCCCAGCTCGTCCTTGCCTCCCTAATTATTCCTCCCGCCTCAAGCCCCACCTCCATCTCCTACCCACTAACCTCATCCCACCTCCTTGACTTGTCCGTCCTCCCTGGACCGACCTATCCCCTCCCTAACTCCCCACTTATATTCACCTTCACTGGCTCTAACCCTGTCTGTTTGACCTGTTTGTCTCCTCTCACCCTATCTTCGCCATTATCCATCTTCTATCTGCCTTGCCCTGCCTCCCTATTTATTTCAGAATCCCCTTCTCCTCCCACATTTCTGAAGAAGGGTCTCGACCCAAAATGTCAACTTTCCTGCTCCTCTGATGCTGCTTGGCCTGCTGTGTATATCCAGTTTCACACCATGTTATCTTACAATAAGATGTTACTGCATAAAAATCAGTCCTTGCCACTTACTGGCAGTATTCTCATCTAGCTATTGAACCCGTATGGGAAATATCAGTAGAGACACAAGTTTTGGAGATGCTGTTGGAGGAACCTTCGTGAGTTAATGTAGTACATTTCATAGATGGTACACATTGCTGCCACTGTGTTTTGTTGGTGAAGAGATGGCATGTTGAAGGTTGCAATGCCAATCAAGCACTTGACAGACCAAACCAGGATGTTACACATACATGTAGACCTCTTGGTATCTGAAGAGCTGCAAATGGTCCTGAACATTTTGCAATTATCAATACATATCCCCACTTCTGAGCTTCTAAAGGACCAACCGCCTGAGCAGTCTTCCATTGTGCAGAGAGTTTTTCCTTAATTCCTGTTGGCACCAGTTTTGCTTGGGCTCCTTCATGCCATATTCAGTCAGTTACTACCTAGACGTCAAGCACGGTCACTCTTAGCTCTCCTCTGAAGTTCAGCTCTTTATTTAATATTTGGACTGAGGCAGTAATGAGGTCAAGTGCTGAGTTGTCCTAACAAAACTCAAGTTGAACGTAAATAAACAGATAAAAACTGAAAGAACTGAAAATCCGGAACAAAAACAGAAGTTGTTGCAAACGTTTAGCAGGTCTGGCAGCATCTGTGAAGAAAAAAAATCAGAACTTTGGGTCCGGTGGCCCTTCCTCAGACCTCCCCATTTCCAAAATGTTAGGAGAATATTGTTATGGCCTGTAGTCTTTACGGTATCTGGTTTCTTCAGCTGTTTCTTAATACTACGTGAAATGAATTGATTTGGATGAAGACTGGCATGTATGAGGCTGTGACCTTAAAAGGAGACTGAGATGGATTATCTATTCTGTATTTCTGGCTGAAGATAGATCTGAAGATAGATGCAAGTATATCAGCTTTGTCTTTTATGCTGATATGCTGATCTCCCCCACCACTGAGCACCAAGATATTTGTGAGGTTTCCACCTCCTGTTAGTTGTTTAATTGTCCACCACTGTTTATGACTGAATGTGATAGGGTTGCAGAGCTTACATCTGATTGCTGCTTGTGGAATCGTATACCCCAGTCTACCCACAATAAGTACAACCACTGCTGATTAGCATGCACATTGACCCGTTCTGTATCTTCACAAGTTTGACACCTCATTTTTAGGTGTGACAGATGCTGCTCCTGGTATGCCCTCTTGCACTTCAATGGTTGACAAAGCTGTGTTTGCTTTTATCATTTGTAGCATATAGGTAGGTGTAGGGAGGTCAGTCCAGTTTCATTCCTTTCTTTAGACTTTATAGCAGTTTGATACAACTGAGTGGTTAGACTGTTTCAGAGGGCAGTTGAGAGTTACCCGAATCTCTGTTAGCCTGGAGTCATATGTAGGACAGACCAGGCAAAGCTGGCAGATTTCCTTCCCTTAAGGAATGTTAGTGATTTAGATGGCCTTTTATGACTTTGGTTACATTGTCCTATCTAAGTAACTTTTAATTCCAGATTTGAATTCAAATTTGACCATCTGCCATGTATCCAAAACATTAGCCTGGGTTCTGGATTGTTAGTTCAGTCATGTGACTATTCCTCTACCCACTTTCCCTTCAGTGAGTGAGCTACATGAAACTTCAGATACTTATATTAACAGATTTAGAGGATAATACTTTGTCTAAATTGTACTGGCTATCCTGTTAATGTTGGCAGATAATGTTGGAACCTAGATAACTTAGCGTGGAGCTTGAGGAACACAGCAGGCCAGGCAGCATCAGAGGAGCAGAAAAGCTGATGTTTCGAATTGGGATCCTTCTGAAGGGGCCTGACCCGAAACATCAGCTTTCCTGCTCCACTGATGCTGCCTGGCTGGCTGTGTCCCTCCAGCTCCACACTATGTTATCTCTGAATTCAGCTTCAGCAGTTCTTACTATCTCTCACGTTGGAACATTGTCTCTTTGCTAAGCTGCAATAGCTTAAAGTTGGCAGGTAATACGATGTGCTACAGATGGCACGAACGGTTTCCTGATGGAGTGTTAGTTGTGGAGCTGATTAGAACAATAGAAATTTAACAAAGTTGATCCAGAGGAGAAAGCTCAGCTCAAAATTCTATGAATTGAGGTTTTAGACGATTGGAGTTGAGGCCAGAGTAACAGAAATAATGATGGAAGCTGAAGAAGATAGACTTGACGTGGGCCTACTGCACAGAGAATATTTTATTCTGATAAAAAAAATGTGTTTAGATCGGCGGAGTGTAGAAATCTGTAAGGAACAGAATGATTCAGCATAGAGGAAGGACTTTTTGTGTCTTAGCCAGCTCTCTACGAGAGCAAATTTTGCTTATCTGACTCACCCATCTTATCCCACCAGCACTGCAAATTTTGTCTTTTTCAGCTGCTTATCCAACTCCTATTCAAAAGCCATAATTACATCTGTACCACCACAGCCTTGGGGACGTGCATTTGAGATCCTAATCACTTACTGTCTGATTGAGTTTTCCTTCTTTTCGCCTTGTGGTTTTTTTAGCTAATCAACTGAAATCCGTTTTCCCTGTCTTGACCATTCTGCCATTGGGTGAATGTTTTCTTTATCTCTGATGTCCAACCCCCTCAAGAATTTGAATACGTCTATCAAATCTCCTCTCAGCTTTGTCTGAGGAGAACAATCTCAGCTTCCCCTGTATATCTATATAGCTGAAGTCCTACGCACCTGAAGCCATTCTCGCTAATACTTTCTACAACCTTTCCAAATCCTTCACATCCTATCTGAAATTGGTACTCTGAATTGAACACGGTGCTCCACTTGAGGTCAACCACTACTTTATAAATGTTCATCATAACATCCTTGCATTATGCTTCAGAAAACCCTACCTTTATTTACCTGCCCTCTTAACTCTAATCATATAGACTTTGATGTAGAGGTGCCGGTGCTGGACTGGAGTGGACAAGATCAGAAATCACACAACACCAGGTTATAGTCCAAAAGGTTTATTTGAAAACACAAACTTTTGGAGCCTCGGTCTTTCTTCAGGTGTTAGTTAGAGAGGTAGTATCAGACACAGAATTTATAAGCCAAAGATCAAACGTTCACACCATTGATAAGGATGTACTAAACAAAACTGAGATGCTGTTAAATTTTTAGTCAGTTATAAGGTTTTAATTGGTTAATATGTATATGTAAATCCCCAAATTCCTTTCAAGACATGATCCTGAGGGAACTAAAGGTTTTATCAGTGTAAAGAAGAGGTGACATTTTAAGCCAGACAATACATGTTAGGGATAATGGGAACTGCAGATGCTGGAGAATCCAAAATAACAAAGTGTGTAGCTGGATGAACACAGCAGGCCATCTCAGGACTACAAAAGCTGATGTTTCGGGCCTAGACCCTTCATCATGTTAGGGGTGAGACCTTGTTTAGAACCTGTTTTGTGTTTTAATGTGGAGTCAGACTGGTTTTTTTCTAAAGCAGGAATTTATAAAACGCCATATTTACTGACTGTCAATAAATTGTTTGCTTTTTGAGCAAAATAAAATGTATCTGCAAATACAAATTCACCCTGTATGTGTGTGTGTGTGTGTGTGTGTGTGTTTGTGTGTGTGTGTGTGTGTATGTGTGTGTTTGCATATGTGAGAGTACGTTCTATAGAAGAATCACTTGTAGTGTGACATGAACCGAAAATCCCAGTTGAGGCCGTCCTCATGGGTACTTAACTTGGCTAGCAGCCTCTGCTTGACAACTCTGTGTTATTGAGTATCCCGAAGTCCACCTCGGAGGACATTTACCCGAAGATCCAAGGCCGAATGCCCTTGACCGCTGAAGTGTTCCCCCACTGGGAGGGAACATCCCTGTTTGGCAGTTGTTGTGTGGTGTCCATTCGTCTGTTGTCATGGCGTCAGTATGGTTTTGCCAATGTACCATGCTTCGGGGCATCCTTGCCTACAGCCTACGAGATAGACAATGTTGGCCAAGTTGGGTGAGTATCTGCCGTGCCTATCGTGGGTGGTGTTCCTACATGTGATGGCATTGCTTCTGTTGAAGATCTGACATACCTTGCAGAGATTACCATGACAGGGTTGTATTGTGTTGTGGTCAGTGTTATCCTGAGGGCTGCAAACAATGGTCTGTTTAATGTTTGGCAGTTATTTGAAGGCAAGAAGTGGAGGCGTGGGGAAGACTGCAAGCTGCTCATCGTCATCAAAGATGTGTTGAAAGCTGTGAAGAACATGGCACAGTTTCTCTGCTCCTGGGAAGTACTGGATAATAAAGGACACCCTACCCTATGTATCTTGTGTCTGTCTTTTGAGGAGGTCATTACAGTTTCATGCACATTGGAACTGACGATTGATGAGTTGAGCATCGTATTCTGTTCCCATGGGGGCGTCCTTCAACACTTTCAGGTGTCCTGGTTCCTCCTCATCCGATGTGTATGCCTAGGGCTTGTCCTTAGGGGATATGTTTTGGGTGGAAACTAGAGAAATGCAGCGTCATGAGGTTGCCTGTAGACATGAGGTAGAGTGATATTCCGAGGTGTACGCATGTATACACACACACGCACGCGCGCGCGCGCACGCACACTCATTAATTCATTAATCTATTGGATGAATTTGTATTTGCGGATACATTTTAGTTTGTACAAAGAGCCCACAATTTATAGACATTCAATCAATATGCCATTTTATAAATTCCTACTTTAGAAATAAAATTAGTCTGACTCCAAACTGAAATACGACCAGATTCTAAACAAGGTCTCACACCTACCATGCATTGTCTGACCTAAAATTACACTGATAAAACCTGTAGTTCCCTCAGGATCATGCCTTGAAAGGAATTTGAGGATATATATCCACATATTGATCAACTAAAATCTTCTAACTGATTAAAGATTTAACAGCATCTTAGGTTTGTTTAGTATAGCCTCGTCAATGGTGCGAACCTTTGATCTTTGACTTATAAATTCTGTGTCTGATACTACCTCTCTCACTAATACCAGAAGAAGGATTGAGGCTCTGAAAGCTTGTGTTTTCAACTAAACCTGTTGGACTATAATCTGATGTTGTGTGATTTCTGACCATGTAGACTTTGGCCTTGACCCATCCTGGACATTCTGTCTGGCGCTGCAAGTCATCAACTTGTTTCCGACCCTCATGTATTTACATATGTGCACAGTAAACCTGAAACAAATCCTATATTCCCTCTTAATCAGATCTGAACTTATCTTTGGAGATAGGAACTGCAGATGCTGGAGAATCTGACAACAAGGTGTAGAGCTGGATGAACACAGCAGGCCAAACAGCATCAGAGGAGCCAGAAAGCTGACGTTTCGGGCATAGACTCTTCTTTTATGTCTAGCCATATTTTTTTTCCCAAACGTCAATCTTTCTTTTTAATGCTACATTCTGGTTCCCAACATACTGGAAAATTAGTTTGAACCTTCTACCAAATGAGCAAACTACTTCACAAGCCTATTGGTCCAGTGTGTTGTGTGGCAGTTTGTCCAGCCAGAGTTAGCTATTTTAAAAAAAACTCTGTAAGTCATTTCTTAGTCCTAACAGATTTTAGAGTTCTGCCCTGAGTATTCCAGGAACAATCAAAACATGCTCCAAAGCATCAATTAGTTGTTGTTTAGAATCCCTACAGTGTGGAAACAGGCCATTCAGCCCAACAAGTCTACACCAACTCTCCAAAGAGCATCACACCCCTACTGTATCTCTGTAACCTTGCATTTTTCAAGGTTAATCCACCTAATCTGTACATCCACAGACCATCTGTTAGGTTAGGGTTAGGGTTAGGGTTAGGGTTAGGGTTAGGGTTAGCATGGCCAGTCCACCTAACCCGCACATTTTTGGAAAAAACTCATACAGACGCGGGGAGAATGTGCAAACTCCACACAGTCTGTCACCCAAGCTGGAATTGAACCTGGATTCCAACTGTGTGGGGCAGCAGTGCTAACCACTAAGCCAACGTACCACCCCTTTAAAGATCAGTACTACGTTTTTACACCGCAATGCATTCATTATGATGGAAACAATAGAAAGATGGTGTTACAAGGAACTTGCACCTCCAAATCACCCATGTATGGTTAAGTTTGCATTGATTGCAGTCTTTCAGTGTTTGACCAGATCACTTCTGTTTCTTTTAACCGCAGAACTGACTTCCAAAAATTGTGGCCGGCGAAGGGTCTAGGCCCGAAACGTCAGCTTTTGTGCTCTTGAGATGCTGCTTGGCCTGCTGTGTTCATCCAGCTTCACACTTTATTATCTTATTTCAAAAATTGCTGTGTTTTACAGTTAAAATCCCAACAGCATGTGCTATGTTGGGGATGGATCCTCACTTTCTGATGCTCTTTGGCTGAACTCTGTTTAGGTTGACTAATTGGGCAATTTTCCAGACCTGAAGACTAAGCTATTTGTTTATTGTCTCATAGTTTTACTTATCAAGCCTCAGGGATACAAACACAGATCTGGTTTTCCAGACCTTCAAGGTCTACTTTTGTTTATCCTTTGCTGATGACATTTCTCTATCCTTTCTTGATAAGACCAACTAGCTTTATTATGAAAAAAAATTCACAAGATGTTCCATGTTCTAACAATGTTGAACAAAACATAACACCAACCCTGCTCTTGATGTCTCAAAGTATAGTGAATTCTTTTAGGCGAGCTTAAGCATTGCGTAATTATCATCATGCTGGATAGCTTGTGCAAGTTTCACCCACAAGCTATGGTTCTTCTTTTTACAGATTCCATAGGCTACAGCCCTGACTCCGGGAAACACAGTAGCTAGAGGGAAGTGACGACTGCTGGATTCAGGAGGTAAGTATCTTCCCACTTACCTGCTGGATCCAGTTTACCTACTTCAACTACCTCTGATCAGACATACAATCTTGTAAACTAATCCAAATTCACCTGTTCATTTTCATTAAATTCCCTGATTTTCTAGCCCTCAAAGTCAGCAATCCCCTCATGACCAAGTCTTAGAGTCTAGCCTCCTACCAGCAGCTTTGCCCAGCTCCTGTCTTCAATGTCTGTAATTTCTCAACCCCACAAATGTTCCAGTGTAATTCATCATGTCATTATGATCTCAGCCACTCCATCCTCACAAGCAGCCCATCTCCCTGAGGTCATAAATCACTCTCATCTTTCAATAATCTTCCTGGATGTGACCTGATGTCAAGGCCTAGCCTCCCAACAGCCAGATAGCATTGTTTCCTCTTGGCTGCACAACCACACAAATGTCCCAAAAGTTCCCATATGGACAGAAAATTGGCCCCTTTAAGCTTTCATGTTGCTCCTCAAAAATCTTTTGAATAATGAATAGGCTTTGCGCAACAAAAGAAAAATGAGATGGGATATTACCAGCCAGGCTTCAGTCTGGTTGACTGTAGTCAAGAGGCGAAGACAAAATATATTATTTACATTTTTCCATTTAAATGGAAGAAAAAAACCACTTTAATTGGATCAAATCAAAAGAGTGCCTTCCACTGTCTTTGCCTTGAAGCTAATGTCCAGTCACATGTTTCTGAATGGTATTGCTGGGAAAAGAGAGAGAATAGTATTCGAATTATGAATAATTAGGGCCAACTGAGGGGCTCCACGCTACACTATACATGAACGTGCAGCAGAGGAGAATGTATTTTTGGAGATGGTATAGGGCCTTGAATTTATCTCCTCTGCTAAGCCAGTTTATGATTTTTGAAAGTTGAGATAAAGCATACTTCTGAATCAATTTCTGGAAGCAGTATTGGTATTAAAAGATTGAATTAGATAGCAAAGAGGGCTAGGACAGAAGTGGACTGAGAGAACAAATGGTGGACTTCATCACTAGTATGATGTATTACAGCAAAAGCAAAATACTGCAGATGCTGGCTATCTGAAATAAAAACAAAGTACTGGAAAAATTATTCATGTTAATGATAGTGATCTAATAATTAATTGCTTATCGGGGATTGATTAGATTAGTAAAACAGCTTCTAGACACATTCTATCTTATGAAATGGACTTTACAGCAAACCAAGATAATAAAATGTGAGGCTGGATGAACACAGCAGGCCAAGCAGCATCTCAGGAGCACAAAAGCTGACGTTTCGGGCCTAGACCCTTCATCAGAGAGGGGGATGGGGGGAGGGAACTATCTTGGAATCTCCAGCATCTGCAGTTCCCATTATCTCTCTTTACAGCCAACCAACTGGTTTCTGTGCCAGCAGTTTGCAAACGCAAAGCAGACTAACTGCTAGGAAAAGTCACATGTACATACCATACATTGAACCCTTAGCTTCCATTAGATGCTGTTTGAAGGGTTAGTGTGGAATCATGAGCTGAATACTTGCTTCCATGCTGTAAGATTCTATGGTTCTATGATGTGTAGAGAGTGTGGGAACATGACATCAAAAGGAAATAAACCATTATGTAAAATGACAGGACAGGCTGGATGTTTTGAATGACCTGGTCCTATGTTCCTGCCTTAGAGAACAAGCAGGAAAAGATACTACCTGCAATATAAAATGGAGACCAGATCATTTTGGAAACAGTAGGCAAGAAAACTTTGAATGTTGTTAATGGAGCCTTAAAAAACCTGCAAAAAATCACAATGTGTAATGAAAAAGAAGTGTTTTATGAAATACTACAACTTAGAACTATTTTCTGTAATTGTGCATTCCTTAGATTACCGAAAGGAAACCTGAGATTTGAGTTCAATAGCAGGAACTTTAAATCAATTAGTTTTTCATTTTTTTGGCACATGTAAAGGTTGATTAATGCTTGTAGTCAGCAAAATTGCTTCCATTGGAAGTCCTCGGGATTAAGCCAGGAATTCTAAATGTTATTAAATGCCACATCATTGTATTGACGTAGCCAAAATAATCACGCTCCTTGGGGGCAATTTTTCCTTTCTTAAGAAGTGTGTGAGCCAGTGTAGCTGTGAATACACCAATTCCCACCATTAAGGTAGTTTTCCATATTGCTTGATGTCAAGCAAAAATGGAAGATTTTCTAGGCAAATTGCAAGCATTGATGTTAGCAACGCAGGTCCCAGAAACTCCCAGCCAGTCAGAGACTAGTAGCTTACAAACACTAAATGCTGGTCAAGGTCTACTCCTTGAGAGATTGAATGGCAAGAAGATAAGTGATTTTTATCTTCTTGTCACTGAAGTGGGGGCCATTGGGAGGGGATTTTTGCCTACTCCTACTTGCCCCCTGAGAAGTCAGTGGTGAGCCATCTTTGAGTTACTACAGATCATGTTGTGTAAGCACATCCACATTAGGAAGTTGCACATCTTTGAGTCAGCAACAGTGAAAGAACAAGTACATTGAGCATTGTCTCTTCTAAGAGGTGAGACAATGGTGCATGTTCCCCAACAATTTATTGTTTCTGCCTACATTTCGGGCCAGCTTCTCCTGTATTGGTAAAGTATGTGGTACAATAAGTTTCAGTGATATGCCTGCCATTGTTGCTAGCGAGGGCATACTGTGAAATGCAGATGTGAGCTCCTGCAGCAGACTTAAATGTTGGAGGCAGCATCTCAGAAGCACAAAAGCTCTGATGAAGGGTCTATGCCCGAAACGTCAGCTTTTGTCCTCCTGAAACCTCCTATCTTCTCCTCTATCCATCTTCGGTCCGCCTCCCCGTCTCTCCCTATTTATTTCAGAACCCTCTCCCCATCCCCCTCTGATGAAGGGTCTAGGCCTGAAACGTCAGCTTTTGTGCTCCTGAAATAGCTTTTATGCTCCTGAGATGCTGCTTGGCCTGCTGTGTTCATCCAGCTTCACACTCTGTTATCTTGGATTCTCCAGCATCTGCAGTTCCCATTATCTCTTAAACGTGGGAGGGTGTGTTGGAGCATGTAAGCACTAGGCATGAATCCTGATTGCTAGAGAATGTTGGTGTATGATGAGGGCATGATGTATTCATTGGTGCCTGAGGTAGGTACTACAGTTACAGGATTAAGGCATTTAAAAATACATTTACTGACCTTGACCACTGATGAAAAAATTATAAACATTTTGCAGCATTGTATCCAGATTTTTGAGGCCAAACTTGTGGCATTGACCTCTGCAGTTGCCTTCATAATCAGTTTGAGGGTCCCCTGGCCTCTGCAGAAAGCTCATCTATCAACCTCTTTCAATCTGCTGCATGAAGACCCCCAGAGCTGGGTCAGAGAACCTAGCAGCCCTTTCACTATCCTGCTGTGTGGTTACTGAAGTTTCTTCCTGCTTCAATGTATTTTACAACCTTGTAACAATTTGCAAGTGTGTCTTTTAGAAATGCAGGATGGCTTTAATTAGTGCTAACTTTGCTCTAACCTATGCCCCCTGCTAAATGTACAGCCACTCAACAGCACCGGGTTTGGCACCAGGCCACACACCGCTGATATAGAAATGGTCAGGTAGCCTCAAAGTTTTGTTTGGAACAGATGCTGATTCACTTTACATCACAATTTTCATATCCATTAACCAAATGTTTATTTAATTTTTAACTGGTTTAGCAAAAGCTAATGTGGAACTTGATGACTTGACATGGTAGGCATGAGGGAAAATGGTGGTGGATGTGTGACATGAATGGTATATGTTGGCTCTTATTTGGCACAAAGACTATAAAACGCCTTTTTGGGTAAGAGGAGAGACATGCATTGGCATGGAGGGTATAATAGACTGTGAGTGTGCATGGCATTGTTTGGCATGGAGAGTAGACAGACTTTTGAATGGGTGGAATTCAAACGATACAGAGTTATTTTGAATCTGTAAAGGATCCTAGTGAGATCCAGGTTATTAAAATACAAGAACACAGAGACTGCAACTATGAGGAAAGATTGAACTGGCTGGAGTACTTTCCTTTAACAATGAGAGAACCTAGAAGAGATCTGCTAGTGTTCTTTAAAGTTATGAATGAATTGGTCGGGTAAATGTCAAGAGAGTGGCCCTACATGTACTTTGAATCTAAAACCAGGGGCCATTTATTAGTAAGTAATGAATCCAAGAAAGAAATAAGATGATTTTACTCAACTTATAGAATGTGGAAATTACTACCACGGGAAGTGGTTGAGACAAAATTCATTCATGTTTACACTCTCCATGCCCATCCATGCCAAACTTATGTCTACCCTTGGCCCCTCACAGCACCTGTACGTACCTGTTAGGCAAAAGAAACGTGGAGAGGACTGAAAGGTCAAGATAAGGCACATACCATTGAAGGAGACTGGTATGGAGTATCAAAGGCAAATAATGCAGATGCTGGAAATCCGAAACAAGCAAAGGGACTGCTGGAGAAACTCAGCAGGTCTGACAGCATCTGAGAAAAATAGAGTTCATGTTTTGAGTCCAGTGTGACTCTCTTTCTGAGTTGAAATATGTTGAAAAATAGCTTTCTTTACAATTATGACAGTGGTAGAGACTCAGCACTAAAGACTCACAGGTTGTTAATAGTAGAGAGAAAAAAGGCATGTAAATTTGGTGTAAATTAAGCTGTGGATCCTCAGTGCTAAAAGCAAAGGAAACAAAACGCAATCTAAGGATCGGGTAAGAGAACTCTTGTGTATTGTACTGAGTACAATTAACACGTGCTCAGTTGCAAACAGCAAATATTTAATTTATCTTTATTTATACCTCCTCAAAAGAGTGAGCATCAGATGAGGAAATATAGCGAAATACTTAGCTCTAAACGTGCAGAAAATATTTATAAGGATGTTGCCGAGATTAGGGGGTGGGGGAATTTGAGTTATAGGTAGAAGCTGAATACGTTGGTGCTTATTTCCCTGGAGTGTTGGAGGCTGAGGGTGGCATTATAGAGTTTTATAAAATCATGAGGGGCATGGTTAAGGTAAACAGCCAAGGTCTTTTTCCTAGAGTGGGCGTTTCAAAAACTTGAGGGCATAGGTTTAAGGTGAGAGGGGTAAAATTTAAAAAGGACCTGAGGGGTAACTTTTTCATGCAGAGGGTAATGCGCGTATGAAACAAGCTGCCAGAAGAAGCAGTGGAGACGAGTATATTTACAGCATTTAAAAGGCATCAGGATGATTATTACTGATTTTGACTGACTGATTTTTGACTGATGACTTATAAGGCAAAAAAAATGGAATCTTGATTACCAAGGGGATGAAAGATTATTGGGGATATGCAGGAATGTAGAGTTGAGGTTAAAATCAGATCAGCCATAATTTAGTTGAATGGCAGAGCAATCTTGAAGGGCTGAGTGGTCTACTGTTATTCTTTGTTAGTGTGTTCATAAATATGCTAGAAGAATGATATTTTGATTGTGGGATGTACATGAAATTTTCCAAAGAATAATGTTGCATAACATGTAGTAAGTACGAAATGGACTTTTAACTTTTGCTTGAGAGAGAAGTATTGAATTATAGATTAGCAAGGAAATGGGTACCTGTGCAAGAAGAGATAAACCCTGACAATGCTAAGTGGGGCCAATTTTCTCAGTTCACCCTACTGACAACAGAGCATCATCCCAAGGCTGCCCATACAGGGAAATCCATTTGGACGGAAAATTGAAAGTAGATAAACTGTAATTTCTAGTTATGCATGGCCAACAGCTGAAGTTCCATACAAGCAACACTCAGAACATTAGTCCTAACTTCTCAATCCACAATATATTCCTTTGTGTTCTTAATATGATAGAACTTGGATGAAATGTACAGCCTTAGCCTTCTATTATTTCTGGATGTAGAGCAAAAATGCTATTGCCATTCCCAAAAGATTATAATTGTCTACAACTTTAATAGAGAGTTGAGGGAAGGAAAAGGGAAACAGAAAAATGTTTTGCACCTTCATAATTCTCCACAAGATAATAATTTTGTTAAGACATTATGAAATGTAGAACAATATTAAATAAGCTACATTTTTAAAAAAGCACTTGAAATTTGCATGTCAAATTGAGAATAAAAATTACAACAGAACTGACATGGGAGGGCTCCTCAATGATCTTGGTGCGAAAGGAAAATGTTTTCCACTCCAGCAGTCACTTTTCCCACTTAGTGAAGCACAGAAGTTCAACATATTACAAAGCTATAGAAACGAATAATGTTCAAGGCTAAAACAAAAATAAGCTATTTTCATGAAATTTTCATGCAGCATAGAAACTATGGCAATGGGTCTTGGTCATTTTATAACCCCATGCCATCCGTAGTCATCAGCTCATTGCATTTTCAACCGGATAACTCAAACAGTAACAAGCCTGTTCTTTATACTTAGAGAAATGTTTCAGTAGCAGAATTTATTCAAATATTATGGAGATTATTCATTTCAGAGAATTCATTACTTATTTCCTCTCTGTGCAAATTCTTGGTGTACCCGCAACTACCAAATAGACAACACAAGCTGATCCAAGATAACAAGGTGTAGAGCTGGATGAACACAGCAGGCCAGTCAGCATCAGAGGAGCAGGACGGCTGACATTTCGGGCCAAGACCCTTCTTCAGAAATGGGGTGGTCTAGGGTATTCTGAAATAAATAGAGAGAGGGGGAGGTGGATAGAAGATGCATAGAGGAGAAGATAGGTGGAGAGGAGACAGACAGGTCAAAGAGGTAGGGATGGAGCCAGTAAAGGTGATTGTAGGTGGAGAGTTAGGGAGGATATAGGTCAGTCCAGAGAGGGCAGACAGGTCGAGGGGGCGGGATGAGGTTAGTCGGTAGGAGATGGAGGTGGGGCTTGAGTTGGCAGGAGGAGATAGGTGGGAGGAAGGACAGGCTAGGGAGGCAGGGACAAGCTGGGCTGGTTTTGGGATGTGGCAAGGGGAGGGAGATTTTGAAGCTTGTCTGGTCCACATTGATACCATTGAGTTGCAGAGTTTCCAAGAGGAATATGAGGTGCTGTTCCTGCAACCTTCGGGTGGCATCATTGTGGCACTGCAGGAGGCCCATGATGGACATGTCATCTGAGGAATGGGAGGGGGAGTTTAAATGGTTCGCGACTGAGAGGTGCAGTTGTTTAGTGCGAACCAAGCGTAGGTGTTCTGCAAAGCGGTCCCCAACACTCCAAGCTGATCCAACCTTACTTACAATTATTGCCTCATCATATTTCTAATTATATTTGCTTCTTAGCTGTTTATTCTCAAAGTTACTTCAATTATATGTTTGAATCCTAATGATGCCATAATCAGGAAACCAATGATCCATCTTTCAGAATAGTAAACCGCCCACTTTGATTTTAAAGGCCTATTGACAAAGCAAAATGCAGGCTTTTTCCAGAACAAGGTTAATGCACTGACAACTATGTCTTCCTAATTCCCATTTTCTTCAATTTTGCAATGGATCCTTGATGCTAGATTTGTTCAGGTGCTGTCTTAATGGGTTAGGGTTAGGGTTAGGGCCAACCATGGTCACCTTAGTGAACTCTGTGGCAGATACACATGTGACCTGGCCAATGCTGTCTACCTCATACTCTGCAGGCAATGATCCCCTGAGGCATGGTATGTTGGCAAGATCATATAGATGCTACAACAATGGATGAACAGACACTGAGTGACAAAAGTTAGATGGAGTGTTCTCTCCCAATTGGGGAACACTTCAGCGGTCAAGGACATTCAGCGTCCGCTCTTTGGGTAAGCGTCCTCCAAGGCTGCCTTCGAGATACACAGCAACACAGAATCACAGCACAGATACTGATAGCCAAGTTCAGTACCCATGAAAATGGCCTCACCTGGGATCTTGAGTTCATATGGTGTTATATGTAACATATAATGCTGTTCTGTATCTGTAAAATCTTCCTTACTGTCCTGTTTTGATACCATCACCTTGATAACTCGTTAGGATCTCTCTATCTTAATTAATTTGTACAGTTTTCGGTTACTTGTTGTTTTGGTTAGGCCCTTGGCATGCGACTCTTATACTTATAATGTTATTCCAGCCATTTGGTTTGTCTCCAGCATCACCTTATTTTTAATTTTTTGTAATTATCTCTCTGCCTCAATTAATCAAATTATAGGGCATCCTTTCTCTTGCTATTGAGCTATTGATACTTTACTCACACCACCTGACACTTTTGATCACCTGCAGAGGCTTATTATTCAGCATGTCGACACTCCACTCACACCATTTGTATGAACTTTTGATCTCCATACTGAGAATTCAGTGCCTGTGTCCTTCTCTTGACTTCACCTGATGAAGGGGCAATGTGTCAAAAGCTTATGATTTCAAATAAACCTGTTATACTAAAACCTGGTGTCTTGTGACTTCTGACATTGCCATAAATAGCAAAAGGGGGAGAAAAAAAGAGAAGTGGGGCCATTTAGGGACCAAAAAGGAGTTTACACTTGGAAAGAGAAAGCATGGCTGATGTATTAAACAAATATTTTACATCTTTCTTTACCAAGGAAGAAGATGCTACGCAGGCAATGGGGAGAAAGGAGGAAATTCAGTCACCAGAAAAGTTTAAAATTGATAAGAAAGAGAAATTTGATAAGCTGTGTGTAATTAAAATTGGCAAAACACCAGGACCAGGTGAGATGCATGAAACAATAATGAAGAAGATGAGAGTAGACACTGTGGCGGCACTAGCAATAACTTTTTAATCTTCCATAGAATGCCCAAGACTGGAGAATTGCAGATATTATATCCTTGTTCTAAAAGAGTTTAAGGATAACCCAAGTGACTGTAGAGCAAGCAGATTAACTTTGGTGGTAGGTAAACCTCTGGAAAAATAATTTGAAAGAAAAATAGTACTCACATAGACAAATATAGGTCAATTAAGGACAACCAGCATGGATTTCTTAAGGAAAAACCATGTTTAACCAACTTGCTGGAGTCTTTTGAAGAAGTAACAAGAGTTGATGAGAACAGTGCTGTTTATATTGGGGCCCAAAATTGGACATAGTATTCTAAATGGGGCCTGACTAGAGCGTTATAAAGTCTCAGAAGCACTTCACTGCTTTTATATTCCAGCCCTCTTGAGATAAACGACAACATTACATTCGCTTTCTTAATCACGGACTCTACCTGCAAGTTAACCTTTAGAGAATCCTGCACCAACACTCCCAGAACCCTTTGTACTTCTGCTTTATGAATTTTCTCACCATTTAGAAAATAGTCCATGCTAGCCCATGCTTGGATAAGCATATGGACATACATGGAATAGTGTAGGTTAGATGGGCTTCAGATTGGTATGACAGGTCGGCACAACATCGAGGGCCGAAGGGCCTGTACTGTGCTGTAATGTTCTATGTTCTATATTATTATAACCAATATTGGAGGAGTGCACTGTCTCTTTCAAGTCCCACACACCACTGGTTGCTACATAAATTGAAATGTTTTACCCAGTTACTGATATGGCAAATTATACACTTTATCTACATTAGGTTCAGAATAAAAAGTTCAATCAACCAGGTTTCTGTAATAAACATCAAATCTGCTGATGTGTTAGAAAAACAAAACTTACTTGACAAAGATGTAAAATTGATGATCACAGTTTTACTTATGAAAATATCGACACCTATCATTCTAAATAACTCAAATATAGATGCATGCATACACACACACAAATTAAATTGATAGTAAGGACCATAAGATATAGGACCAGCAGTTGGCAAATTGGCCCAGAGAATCTGCTGTGTCATTCAGTGAGATTATTGTCAACTCCACATTCCTGCCTTAGCTCCATAAATCTTGATTTCCTTACTGATTAAATATCTGTTTTCCTCAGCCCTATTTATATGTAACAAATCAGCCTCAACAGACCTCTGAAGTAAAGAATTCCACAGGTTCAATAAGCAAGGCTTTTGGAAGTACTGTTGGCATTTATTTCAAAGGGAATGGAGTACAAAAACAGGGAGGTCTTTTCAAAACTACACCAACACTAGTCAAAGTACACCCACCTACTGTGAACAGTTTTGACCCCATTATCTGAGGAAAGATACATTGGCATTGAAGTCAATCCAGAGAAGTTTCACTAGACTGATTTCATGTATGGAGGGGTTTCTTATGAGGAGAGGTTGTGCTGGGAGATAATAGACAGTCTAGAACCAAAGGGCAGGTAAGGAGTTGCTCATTTAAGACAGAGATGAGGAGAAACAGGCAACCCCTTATTCTGAGATTATGCCTTTTGGTCCTACACTGCCCCAAAAGGAGAAATGACCTATCTGCATCTATCTTGTCAAGCTTCCTAAATATCTAATATGTCTCAATAATGTCTCTTCTTTTTCATCTGATCTCCAATAAGTACACACCTAATCTACTTTACCTTTCCTCATAAGGAAATCGCTCCATTTCCAGAAGGAACCCAGTGAAGAATTTTCTGTGGATTGCCTCCAGTGTCAGTATATCTTGGATTAGATGAGGGGACCAAAACAGTTCACAGTATCTAGGTGTGGTCTGACTAGTGCCAAATATAGTTTGAGCAAGACCTCTGCATTTTTAAACCCCTTTCTGTTAGAAATAAATCCCTGCAGTACATTTGCCTTTCCTATTATCCACTGAACTTGGATGTTAACTTTTTGTGGTTCATGCACAAACAATGCCTTGATCTCCTGGTGATTAAATCTTCTGCAGTCTTTCCCCATTTAATTAATATTCTTTTTTATTCTTCCTGCCAAAGTGCATGATCTTCCACATTATAATCCATCTGCCAGGTTTTCACTCACATAGTTCCTCTGCCATAACCTTTGGTGGACACTTCAGGTTATCCTCATTATTTGCCTTTCTACCTATTTCTTGTCATCCATAATCTTAGCACTAGTATATTCACTTCTATCAACCAACTCATTAATATATATTGTGTCCCCAGCACTGTCGCCTATCACATTCTACATAGCTACAGAGTATTTCCTGGAAGTACCCCCATTATCCAAACTATTTGACTTCAATTAGTTAACCAATCCTTTAGTCATACTAATATGTGATCCCTAATACCATGAACTCTTGTCTTAGTATGTAGCCTTATGCACTGTACCATATCAAATGCCTTTTGTAAGTCTAAATATATTTCACCCACTGCATCCCCTTGTCTATTCTGGTTGTTACATCTTTAAATAACTGCTGACTATGGTTGATTTTATTACGTATTTCTAAACACATAGCTGTTATATTTTGCCAATATAGATTTAAGCTAACTGGTCTATAGTTACATTGATTTGTCTCCTTCCTGGTTTGAGTAAGGATTTTGCATTTAATTTATATTACGAATATTGCAAGATGGCGGTGGAGTAGGATGCTTCAGCCAGAGCTTGTCTGCTCTGTGCATTCCTTTTCTTTATTTTCCTGTTCTTTTTTCGTCATTTATCTTTTGTTTCTCTTTCTCTTCTCCCTTCTTGGCCTTGGACCTCACAGCCTCCAAACTCGCTGCCACAGAACTCTTGGCCTCAGAACTTCTGGCTTCAGCACAAGCCTGTCATAGCGACCTTCCAGCCTGGCCTGTGATCTCTCGGTGGCCCATTGTGGCAATCTGCCAGTCTGGCATGGTCTCAGCGTGGACTTTCAGTCTTGAGGTGATACCTGAACGATCTCCTGGTCTCACAAACCATGAGGGGAAGTTTGCCGTGGTTTGGAATTAAGGCCGGGTGAGGACTTAAGGCTAGGTGACATCGTGGAATGGGTCAGAAAACCAGTATTCTGAATTTTTTGGCTTTACTCCGTTTTATAATTTATTCCTAAAATCTGCAATACTGGACTTCTTTCACTTCTCTATTTTTCTAAGAACTGTAACTGAAAAAGTTGTACCTAGGGACTTTTGAACCTAAGATGACGCTGTTAGTGGCGACTTGTACACTTTTCACTGGACTCATTTGTGACAACAAAGCTAATTCTAAATTCTGAAATTGGCAGTTTGCCCATTCACTTTATTCTTTCCTGAATCTAAGGATTCTTGGAAGGCAACTACTTGTTGATTCACTGTCTCTGTAGCTAGTTTCTTTAAAATCTGAGGATTGGAGTTGCAGGTAGAAAGTGTAGTGGAGAAGCCATTTGAAATGCTTGCCTTTATTGGTCAATGCATTGAGCTTAAGAGTTAGAAGATCATGTTGCAGTTGTCCACGGACATTGGTATCTTTTTGAATACTGCAGTCAGCTCTGGTCTCCTTGCTGTTGGAAAGAAGGTGTGAAACTTGAGAAAGCTCAGAAAAGATTTACAAGGATGTTCCCAAAGTTTGGGAGGATTTGAGCTATGGGGTGAGGCTGAATTGACTGGGGCTGTTTTCCCTGGAGTGCCAGAGGCTGAGAGATTACCTTGTTGAAGTTTATAAAATCGTGAGAACATGGCTAGGATGCGGAAGTCCAAAACTAGAGGGCATAGGCTTAAGGTGAGAGTAGTAAGATTTAAGAGACCTAAGGGGCAACTTTTTTTACACAGAAGGTGATGTGTGTGTGGAATGAACTACCAGGGCAAGTGGTGGAGCCTGGTACAGTTACAACATTTAAAATGTACCTGGATGGGAATATGAATAGGAAGGGTTAGAGGGATATGGGCCAAATGCAGGCAAATGGGACTAATTTAGGATACCTGCTGGGCATAGATACATTGGACTGAAGGGCCTGCGTCCGTTTTCTACATCCCTATGACTCAACAACTCTATGCAACCCGTCAGTTCAACATGGCATATTGACTTCTAGCCCCATTAGTTTCTCTTGTCCTTTCTCTTTGGTAATAGCTTTTATGAATTTTTTTCTTGCTTGGGCCCCTTGACAGTTTAGTATTCTTAGAATGGTGTTAATGTCCTCTACATAAAAGCTGATGCAAAGTACTTATGCAACTCCTCTCCAATTTCCTGCTCCTCAAATTATTATTTCCCCAGTCGCATTCCTTAAGGGGCCTATGTTCACTTTGGCCTCTCTTTACATTTTTATATATTTAAAGAAGTTCTAACTTTTTAAAAATATTACTTGCTACTTTTCTCCCTTGGTCTTTTTTCTGCCTCCTAATACTTTTTGACCACCTTTGTTAGCTTTTAAAACTTCCCTGGTCCTGTTTTACCACTAATCTTCGGTATATTGTTTGATGTTTCTCTCAATTTGATAGCATTGTTAACTTGCTTGGTTAATCAGGATCAGTTTACCCTTCCTGGAATTTTTCTTCCTTGCTGGGATAGATGAGGTTTTAGACTTGCTCACTGAGCCGATGTGTTTGCTAGTAGATGTTTCATCATCCTGTTAGATATCATCATCAGTGCACCTCTGGTGAAGCACTAGTGTTCTATCCCACCTGTTATTTAAATGCCTCGGTTTGCTGGGGTGTTTGGGATCACTTGTGGTTCTATTTTTCAATGGTTTGCATATCGAGTCCACTTGTGTGTTTGTTAAAAACCAAAAGAACTGCGGATGCTGTAAATCAGGAACAAAAACAAAGTTGCTGGGGAAGCTCACCAGGTCTGGCAGCATCTGTGGAGGAGAAAACAGAGTTAACATTTTGGGTCCAGGACCCTTCCTCAGAACTGAGGAACTCTGCTCTGAGGAAGGGTCACCGGATCCAAAATGATAACTTTGTTTTCTCCTCCACAGATGCTGTCAGACCTGCTGAGCTTTTCCAGCAACTTTGTCAGTGTGTTTGTTGATGGAGTTCCAGTTGCAATGCCAGGCCTCTAGGAATTCCCTGGCATGTCTCTGTTGGCTTCTGCTATTATAGATGTGTTGTCCCGGTAGAACATGTATACATCTTTGCCTGTGTGCATTGAGACTTCTTCCCCATGTTGTTTCTTACTTGTATCCATATGGATTCTACATAATATGATCCTACATCACTACATGCAATCGTACTAACAAGGCTATCCCTCCACATTTCCCTATCTACCTGTGTTTTTGTACAGTAAAATGCCCCAAATATTTTCTACTTAAATTTAATCCCCCTTTAATAATAATATCATGTCCATTAACCTCTATGCCATTAAGTCATTTATTTTGTTCTGAATTCTATACAGATTTAAGCAAAGAGCTATTAATTTTGCCTTTTTACCTTTTAACCCTATCTACTGATTTTTTAATATGCTTGAATCCCTCCTTTCGCTCTCATTCAGGTGTCATTAACCAAACAGTTGTCCAGCAGTGCTACCATTTCCTTTTCCTTTGTAACCTTACATATACCCCTTCCCAAGCCGTCCCCCTTCTAATTAATTTAAAGCTCTCTTTGTCGCCCTGGTTATTCAATTTGCCAGGTTACTGGTCCCATCACTATTCAAATGAAGCCCCTCCTGCCGACAACAGCTTCCTTCAACCCCAGTTCTGAGCCCCATGAGCCAAAAACCAATTCACATTAATCTTTAAGCCACACATTTAACTCCTTGGCTTTATTTACCATAATTTAGTTAGTAACCTTGAGTTTATTATCTTGAAGGTTCTGCCCTTTCTTTAAGCTCCTAACTGTTCAAAATTGTTTGGTGGAACTTTCTTTACATTCCTGTCAATGCTGTTTGTACCAACGTGTATGATAACTACTCCAATCCAAGTTCCTCTCCAGTCCTGCGGAGCTGTCCTTAATTCTGGCACCAGGCAGACAACACAGCTTCTGGAACTTATGCTCACTGCTGCAGAGATAGTACCTTGCATGACCTTTAAGAAAAAAACTGGTCCAGGTATCTCTTCAGTACTTGAAATAAACCAACTTTCACAATTCTTTAGACATGAGTCCTTAAAAACACTCAGAATAAAAACACCTTCTTAACAATATGGTGGATATGGACCTACAGAAGGCATTTGATACAGTGCTGCACAACAGATTTGTGTGCAAAGTTTGTGTTTATGGAAATAAAGGGACAGTAATAACAATGATGTAAAATTGATTGAATAATAAGAAACAGACAGTAATGATAAATAGGTAACAAAGTGTGAGGCTGGATGAACACAGCAGACCAAGCAGCATCTTAACGAGCTCAAAAGCTGACGTTTCGGGCCGAGACCCTTGATAAATAGTTGTCATTGAGACTATGGAAAAGTTGTAGTGGAGTTCACCAGAGTTTATTGTTGGGATCATTCTTGATATATATTACTATTCCAGAATTTGTTGTACAGGGCACAATTTCAACATGTACAGTTTATATGAAACCGGGAAGCATTACAAACTATGAGGACGGTAGTGTAGATTTTCAAAAGTACATAGACAGGGTGGTGAAGTGTGAGAATAAGTCGTAGATTAAGTTCAGTGTGGAGATTTGTGAGGTTTGTGCAATCTGAAACAGTGACGCTAGCGATCAGTGACTCTAGGCAGGGTCTCCAGCAGCCCAAAGCTGGATGACAGCAGCCTGAAGTGGGGACATCAGAGGACAGCGACCTGAAGCAGGGACTCCAGCAGCCTGAAGCGGGGACACCAGCAGCCTGATGTGAGGACACCAATGGCCCTACACAGAGTGGGGGCAGTGGCCTAGTGCAGAGTGTGGGTGGCAGCCAGCAGTCATACCAAGTAGAGGCCACTTGCGCTGGTCTGCTGCAGAGAGTCCTTGGAGAGACTGTGATGTTTGTCTTTTTTTTAACTTGTTGTATTTTGACCAATGGTTATCCTGTGTATAGCTGTAATGTAACTTTTTTTATTCATTTCTCTATTCTGTAACTGAGGATTGTACCTAGGTATTCTGTACCTAAGATGGCACCATGTGTAGGTTACACTGTAATTAATCTTGTGACAGAAGAAGCTATATACTCATTTGAGCACGTGACAACAAAGCTAATTTAGTTCAATACATGAAAACATTTTAATAGGAAGAACATAGGGTGACAATATAAACTAAAGGATACAGCTTTATAGGGGATGCAGGAGTAGATGGACTTTTAGATGTATGTGTATAAGCCATTTAAGTTGAGAGAGCAGTTTATAAAGCAAGATATACCTTAGGGTTTATTAATAGAGGCATGGAGTGGAAGAACAAGGAAATTGCGTTGGCTTATATAAGATACTAGTTTAATTTCAGCTGGAAAATTACATCCAGTTTTTGGTGCCATGCTTTAGGAAAAAAGACTGAAGGCATTGGAGGGAATGCACAAGAGGCTAATAAGTGATTCCAGGCATGAGAAATTTCAGTTATGACCATAGATTGGAGAAATTAGGACTGATTTCCTCAGAGAAGAGAAGGCTTAGAGAAGATGTGATAGAAGTATTCAAAGTCATAAGAGGTCTGGACAAAATAAATAGGAAGAAAATGTTCCTACTCATGAAAGAACTAGCAGGCACAGATTTAAAATAACTATTAAAAGTAGCAAAGGTGAAATGAGGAAGAGCTTTTTCACACAATGAGTCGTAAGGATCTGGAATAGAACATAGAACATTACAGCACAGTACAGGCCCTTCGGCCCTCGATGTTGTGCCGACCTGTCATACCGATCTCAAGCCCATCTAACCTACACTATTCCATGTATGTCCATATGCTTGTCCAATGACGACTTAAATGTACCTAAAGTTGGCGAATCCACTGCCGTTGCAGGCAAAGCGTTCCATTCCCTTACTACTCTCTGAGTAAAGAAACTACCTCTGACATCTGTCCTATATCTTTCACCCCTCAATTTAAAGTTATGCCCCCTCGTGCTCGCCATCACCATCCTAGGAAAAAGGCTCTCCCTATCCACTCTATCCAACCATCTGATTATTTTATATGTTTCAATTAAGTCACCTCTCAACCTTCTTCTCTCTAATGAAAACAGCCTCAAGTCGCTCAGCCTTTCCTCGTAAGACCTTCCCTCCATACCAGGCAACATCCTAGTAAATCTCCTCTGCACCCTTTCCAAAGCTTCCACATCCTTCTTATAATGCGGTGACCAGAACTGTACACAATACTCCAAGTGCGGCCGCACCAGAGTTTTGTACAGCTTCACCATAACCTCTTGGTTCCGGAACTCGATCCTTCTATTAATAAAAGCTAAAACACTGTATGCCTTCTTAACAGCCCTGTCAACCTGGGTGGCAACTTTCAAGGATCTGTGTACATGGACACCGAGATCTCTCTGATCATCTACACTGCTAAGAATCTTACCATTAGCCCTGTACTTTGCCTTCCGGTTACTCTTACCAAAGTGCATCACCTCACACTTGTCTGCATTAAACTCCATTTGCCACCTCTCAGCCCAGCTCTGCAGCTTATCTATGTCTCTCTACAGCCTACAGCATCCTTCGTCACTATCCATAACTCCACCGACCTTAGTGTCGTCTGCAAATTTACTAACCCATCCTTCTACGCCCTCATCCAGGTCATTTATAAAAGTGACAAACAGCAGTGGACCCAACACCGACCCTTGCGGTACACCACTAGTAACTGGTGTCCAGGATGAACATTTCCCATCAACTACCACCCTCTGTCTTCTTTCAGCAAGCCAATTTCCGTGTATTGTTAGTGAGTGGTTGGAGGCAAGTTTAATCCAGTCGTTGAACAGGGAGTTATATTGTTATTTGAAAAGGAACAACATGCACGTTGGGAAGAAAACAGTGGCCCTAAATGAGCTACTTATTTGGGCAGCCAACACAGATGCAAAGAGCCAAGTGGTTCTGTAACAACATTGTGACTCTGGATTGTACTCGTAAGCTAAATTTCAAATTGGGACTTGGTTGTAATGATGTCAAGGAAAGGGCTGTTGATAGATCGGAATTGGTACAAGGAAAATAAAGGAGCATGAGAGATCTCTGTTCCTGATTATGTGCAAAGAGTATTATAAAAGGCGCTTAACTTCTGAAGCTAGCAGCTCCTGTGTCTACTTTGTTCCCACATTTCCTACCTTGGGAAATTTGGCCAGCAACTTGAAATTTAAATTTGCTAATATTCTGTAGTGATGTTTCAAATACCCATTGCCAACAGTATAATGCGAACCTTATTTAAATCAAAGAACTGCGCTAGAGATGCCAATTACACTGTGGGAGCCTTATTTAAACATGCTAATGAAAATGCTGTGCTGTTCCAAAGTAGACATTTACACAGCATGCTGCTTGCCACTATAAGAATAGTGGATTGGTTTTGTGCTAATAAGGACTAAATAAACAAGTACCTCTCCACTTCATTAGATATTTATTTTGGCACTATAGTCTTTGAATTCATAGTGTTCTTGAATTATCACAAATCTTTAACTACAAATGATGGGTAGGTAGATTGGAGGCTAATGAAAATAAACATAATAAAATTCCCAAACTCAATCTCAATCTGCCTACTTCTGGTTTTAATGGAGCTAGATCAGTGAGTTGGAGGGCAAGGCAAGGTGGACATTAGGCAGTGGGTAGTGTGATGTTGGTGACCAAACCCATTTTTAGCTCCAGAACCTCCAGAAACAAAAAAGCAAAGTGCTCTGGGCAATATCTGCACTATATCTTAAAACTGAGACTTATGGTTTTCCTACCTGGAAAAGCCCACTCATCATTTCTCCACCCCTGCCCCACTAAAATCCCCAGTTTAACTCTTCTGAGCCCTGAGTAATTATTGGGACCTTGTTCCTTTGAAACAGAAATATTTTGAAGAATTGTAATGATATAATTGAAGGCTGATTGAGGTGGTGCCATGGTTGTGTCCTTTTATCTGAGCTAGGAGGCCCAAGTTCAAACCCCATCTGCTCTTGTGGTGTGTAATGTCATCTCCGACAGGTTTATTAGAAAATAGACTTAGTTAAAGGTTGAAATGCCAGCATAACAACCAAAGAATCATCATGTTTATAGGTCAGATCTTAAAAGTGTAATTCTATCTTTTGTTGTATAAATCAAAAAAATGAAAGAAGCTACCACCAAACTGTCTTTTTAGACAACAGAGTAATTTGAGTTGACATAATGTAAAGAAACCAGTCATTTTTCCAACCAGCATGCACATCTCTGATCATAATGGCAAGGTAGATGTTGTAAGATGTACACTTGCATCTATGGAAGAAAGAAAAATACAGAGCAGTGCATATAGAAATGTAGAGTAAGAACTTTTATTTATTCCAGTGGACATCACTACTTTCTTACGCATACTTTTAATGCTTTATAATATTTTCACAATGATTGTGAAAATGATTCTTATTGTATCTTTGTATGTTTTGGGCCCATCTGGGCTCTGTTATGCTGCTCATTTTTATCTGCTCTTATTTTTCTTGTCCTTGCAGGTATTTTTTGGTTTTTTTGTCTTTATTAGTTTATATTTCCTGTTCCAACTCTTCTGTTATTTTATCTCTGGCTGTGCTGGCCTGTGATTTTCTTTGTTACACTCTTATTATTGCTGCCAGCAGTTCTACTTATTAGTGTTGAGTTGGAAACCAACGCAGTTGCTTGTTAGAATCAAAAACAGAAATTGCTGGCAAAACTCAGCAGGTCTGGCAGCATCTGTGGAGAGAAGGCAGAGTTAACATTTCAGGCCCAGTAACCCTTCTTCAGAACTGAAGAAGGTTCTATAGAAGTTCTGAAGTTTAACTGGACCCCAGAAATTAACTCTGCTTTCTATCTACAGGTGCTGTCAGACCTGTTGAGTTTCTCAAGCAATTTTTGTTTTTGCTTCAAATTCCCAGTATTTGCAGTTCTTTGTTTCATTTTAGTTGCTTATTAGTGTCAGGATGAGCGTTTTGAAATGTTTGCCTATAGATATGCATGTTATTACCCGTGTTTTTTAAAATTGAATTTGTGCAGAAGATAGTTCATTGAATCGCATAGCGTAAAGGCAGATAATCAACCCGTGGTATCTGTGCAGGTATTTTGAAGGAATTAGCCTGTTCATCCCCATTGTATATGAGTCCTGAAAGAGTTAATGTTAAGGAGTGCCATTCACGCCATATACTACAATGAAGTTATTTTGACTTGTGGGCAGAACAGCTAAGTATCTTGCAAAATGAGACCTAACGTCTGGCCGTCCTCAATGTCTCTGTTGTTTATTATATCAATGAATCTCTAATTAGTTTCCAAAATGCAATAAACTAGTTAATTAGAAGAGATTTTTCTAATCAAAGCAGGAAGTGGCTTTCCTATACCAGACTAAACAAAGAAGACCCTATCATTTCTGACACCTGAGGAGAATGATGATAGCAACCTTCATCATGAGAAAAAACTGTCATATTGAAACATTTTCTCATGTTTAGTGGCTGAAATGCAGAACTCACATTCTTTTGTAGTTCCAATGTATGAATCACAGTATTCACAACTTCAATAAGCAGTTCCTAATTTAATCATGGTTTTACTGAATGATTCTCACTCCTCATGCTTTAACTAAATGATTTCTGATTTTATTACGGCTCTTATGAGGAATGTCTTGCCCTTGCTGCGGCTTGAATCGAAGTCTCACAAACTTTTACGCCCTTTTAGAACAGGTCTGCTTATGCTTTTAATATGCCTAACATTATTATTTTAAGTACTGATTTCACAATGTCCCCAGGTCTGCAATATTATGTTTATTTAATGTTTAATTAAGTACTAATTAAGTAATTTAATTTACTTAAGTAATTTTCCAAAATGGTGGCAGTGGGGTCAGCAGCGTTTGGCTCCTAATCTCAGGGCTCAGCTGCATCCCCATAGCTTCATTTTTGTCTTTCCAACTTTTTTAGTTGTTGTTGCCCTGGGGTCTCCTCCTGCAGGAAGCTGGAACCCCATGTATCACAATTCCCACTCCACCTCGGGTAGCCACATCAGAAAACAAGCCCAGGACCCTGTCGGTTGACTCAGAGCCAGGACCCGTCAGTTAATGCCCAGCGTCAGAGGAGGTGCAGGACTTGTGTAGCATGACCTTCCCCAGCTTGGAAGCAATGGTGCCAATGACGGCAGAAAAGGACCACATTTATAGGAGCCAGGGATGACAACAGCGACTGGAGGAACAGGGAAGGTGAAAGTCTGCCGAGAAGGAAAGATGGATTTTTGAAGCTGTTTCAGTTTTAGTAATATCAATTTAATATTAGTTCAGTATTTTAGCATATATACAGTTTATTTAGTGATTTATTATGTCATCCAAGATGGCACCAGAACGTGACGACATTATCCATTTTCACTGTACCTAGTACAAGTGACAATATTAAATAAATAAAATGGATCAATATTTCTTTTGTAGCTGTGATTTGTGGTACCTGCTCACTATGGTGCAGATGCTCGATCTGATCTACAATTTTTTTTCAACTTTTTGCTTTTCCAGACTAGACTGCAGTGATATTTTAAACTTTTCCCTGGTACACCAGCAATATTAAATTTTACTCAAAGAAGCTACAATATCAGTTCACTCACTGTTGAACTCCAGCTGTACTCCCATAGACTGCTGACTCACAATGCAACCTGTATCTGCTTTGGAATTATTACTTTTCCTTCTGCAAGGAGTTGCTAATTCTTCTGTAGCAGCACATCTCAGTAGATGTGAAATCCCACCATCATTAGTGTATTATCTTGCTGTTTATTGATAGCAAACTGTAATAATTGGCTGGTTAAAGTTGACCTGACCATTTTGGAGAGGGCATATCTGGGTAACTTGCCAAATCATTGTGTAAATGCAGTGCTGAAGTTGTAGTGAAGCATTATGGCTAGAGGCATAGCAATTCTGGAGAAAACATTTTCAGCCAAAATGTGTATCAGGGTTGATAACCTTGCATATCTACTACAGTTTTTCTTGGGATCTTACGGATTAAACTAAATTGGCTGAAGATTGGCATTTATGATATTGATGTCGCTTGCTAAAGGCTGAGATGGATCATTCATTCAGCGCTTGCAGTTGGCGTTAGTTACAAAAACCTCAACCTTCCCTTTTTCACTGATATGTTAGATCCCATCAAAATTGAGGATTGAATGTTCATGGCATCTCCTCCAATTAGTTGCTTTATTTTCCACCACCATTTATGACTAAATGTCACAGCAGCTCGAATCTGATATTTTTAAAAAAAATTAATTTGTGGGATGTGGGCATTGCTGTCTGACCAGGATTTATTGCCTATTCCTAGGTGTCCTTGAAAAGGTGGTAGTCAGCTGCCTTCTTGAACCATTGCAGTTCACCTGCTGTGAGTTGGCCTACAATGCCAGGAGAGGCAATTCCAGGATTTTGATCCAGTGACAGTGAAGTTATTGGTGATATATTTCCAGTCAAGGATGGGGAGTGGCTAGAAGGGGAACCTAAAGGTGTAGGTGTTTCCATATATCTTCTGCCCTTGTTCTTCTAGATGGAAGTGCTTGTGGATTTGGAAGGTGCTGTCTGAGGGTCTTGGGTGAATTTCTGCAGTGCATGTTGTAGATAGTACACTCCTGCTACTGAATGTTGGTGGTGGAGGGAGTGGATGCTTGCGAGTGCAGAGCTAATCAAGTCGGCTGCTTTGTCCTGGATGATGTGAATCTTCTTGATTATTGTTGGAGCTGCACCCATCAGGCAAATGGGAGATATTCTATCACACTCTTGACTTGTGCCTTTTAATGATGGACAGGCACTGGGGAGTCCAGAGGTGAGTTACTTACCTCAGTATTCCTAACCTCTGACCTGCTGTTGTAGCTACTGTGCCTGTTTGGCAAGTCTAGTTGCATTTCTGGTCACGTTAAACCCCCAGGATGTTGATAGTAGGGAATCGGTGATGTTAACACCTTTAAATGTCAAGAGATGCTGGTTAGATTATCTCTTATTGGTGATGGTCATAGCCTGGTATTTGCATGGCGTGCATGTTATTTGCCCCTTGTCAATTCTTTGCTGTTGGAAGTCATGAAAGAGATTGTAAATGGTGCTACCAAGCAGCACTTGTGAAGGAATAATCTGCTCATTGATGCGTAGTTTAGGTTCTGCCAGGGCCACTCGACTCTTAATTGCCATGCTCCAAACATGGACAAAAGAACTGAATTCCAAAAGTGAAGTGTGAGTAACTTCCCTTCACATAAGGTGGCCTTAAACAGAGTATGATACAAAGGATATTTGGATTCGAATATAAATTTGGGGCCAATGAAAATTAGGGGGAAAGCTCTTCACTACTGTAGTCAATCCTGGTAGAAAGGAAGATGAACATGCATGTTGAAGGTCAGTCATGTCAATCTCAGAACAATACTGCACGAGTTCCAGGTAATTTCCTAGGGCCAGACATTTCAACTGCTTCATTAATGACCTTTCCTCCATCATAAGATGAATTGGAATATTAACACATAATCATTGCTTACTTAGGAGTCCTGTCTGCACAGTCATCCAAGTCTGTCACCATGTCTTCATCCTTTTTTGTTTTGATGTTTGTGATAGTAAGGTAATTGTCCACATTTTCAGGTCCTCTCTCAGGCATTATGTGCTTATTTATACTGTAAGGACAAAAGAAACTAAGTCTAGTCACTGCTAATGGCCAAAACTGCTACAATTTCTTGGAAGATGTATCTCAGTGATGATAGGCCCTAAGGAGCCCTGTGGCTCTGAGACAATCTGAAGAGTCAGTGAGTGGCCAGGACAGACACTCCTCCCAAGTTCAGGGGAAGCATATGCCCTCAGGCTTCTCAACTGGTACACCTTCTGGAGGATGAACATTCTGAAGGCTGTCCTGAAGATGAGGGGTAGCACTTGCCTTGCTGAAAAGGGTATCAAGTCATTGTGCTTCTTACAACATTAGGTTTGGGTTTATCATGCTTCTGCTTCTGATTGTAGAAGCAATGTCCGTTCATGCCTGTTTGAGCTGCTGTTTTGCTTTCTGCTGGTGTTGCCAAATGTTTTCCGTTTTCTCAGTAGTTTTTGTTTTCATTTCAGAATCGTAGCATCCACTGCAGCTCACTTCTTTATGTCAAACAAGGATTGTATTGCATAGAATTTAGAGGGTTATGGGTATACTTTCCCCTACCTGGTGTGGTATGAGAGTGATGCAAAAGGTGAGAAAATACATAGAGAATGAAAAATGTCAGAATTGTTGTTGTGAACTTTATCCAGTATTCCCCTCAGGCCTTAATTGGTGATGCTTGAATCTTGCCTTTGAGTGACATTATTTCCATGTATTTTCATCTTATTAATACCCGAGTTCATCTATTTATACATCATATCTGACTCTCTTTACCCTCCTGAGAAACATGATAATGCAAATTCCTAACATGTAAAGTAGAGTAGGTTCTTAGAATCTGTACAGTGCAGAAAAAGGCTCATCAAGTCTGCACTAACCCTCCAAAGAGCATCTCACCCAAACCCAGCCCCTGTATTTGCCATGGCTAATGCACCTAGCCTGCATATTCTGAAATACTACCAGCAATCTAGCATGGCTAATTCACCTAATTTCCACATCTTTAAATTGTTGGCAGAAATAGACCATCCAACAGAAACCCACACAGACATGGGCAGAATGTGTAGACTCCACACAGTTGCTTAAGCTAGAATCAAACCTGGGTCCCTGGCATTGTAAGGCATCAGTGCTAACCACTGTGTCACCCTAGTTGCCAATTTCTTGTCATGTAGAGGAGATAATGGGAACTGCAGATGCTGGAGAATCCGAGATAACAAAGTGTGGAGCTGAATGAACACAGCAGGCCAAGCAGCATCTTAGGAGCACAAAAGCTGACATTTCAGGCCTAGACCCTTCATCAACTGGTGAAGGGTCTAGGCCTGAAATGTCAGCTTTTGTGCTCCTAAGATGCTGCTTGGCCTGCTGTGTTCATCCAGCTCCACACTTTGTTATCTCTTGTCATGTAGATGCTGTTCCAGAAAATTGACTCTGGATACGCTGTGGTCACCATCCTCTTTGATCCCTCCTCCATGTCAGTCAGCTTCAGGAAACTAACAGCCTTTTCACATTACCATGTCTGCTCTCAGACGAACTCAGACAATACTTCAGCCCTTCAACACTTCACTTTGAATGTCAGGGACACCTGTGATTTACATGTCTTTGCTAGATTGCTTTCTGCACACACACACATATGCATTTCCTTCATGTACGCAAGATGCAATCATTGGCTATTAGCTTGCTTTTCACCATTCACTCACTTTGCTAGTACTTGGAGGCTGCCAATTTGTATCTGCTTCACATTGCTTTCCTAGCTCACACTTACTTGTTTCAAACCGACCTATATCTTCCAGCCTCAGTGTGACTGGCATTGTTTTCTTAATACACAGGGTCTTCGGTGCACAGTGGCTTGCATTGCTTTTTAATGCAGAGAGTGAGGCAGACAGTTTGAGTACAGAGCACTGAATAGTTAAGGGGTGGAAGTACTCCTTTGTGGTACAGTATGGTGTCAGCATCACACCTACAGTATGTGCCAGCAGGTTTTGATGCAAACACAATACATGGTGTTCAAGCAAACGGCTTGTATGAAAGTCAAAGGGAGCAGTCTTTAGTGGGATAAAGGGGGATTATGGACTGTTGGGGGAGGCCACAGTCAACCAAGGGACTTGACAATTCATGTCTAGGGTGTTGGCCACAGTCAATCTGGGACTTAGTCCTGCAAGAGTGCAGGAATCATGACCTTACAATCTGGGGATTAGGTCATGGTCAGTTCTGTAGGTCAAAGGCAAAAAAATGGGGAATGCAAGTAAATCAGTCTGGTGCTGTGAGGATGTCAGTCCAGTTGAGTGGACCAATCTTTTCCTGCAATGAGACAAAAGAATATGATGAAAGTGTATGGAAGAGCAGTTAGAGTTGATGCTTAAGTAGCAGAGATGTTAAGTGTTGTATTATGTCTCACAGTCCATATATTTTTTAAGAGACACAGTATGTCAGTATGACTTTAAATTACATGCTTATGGTATCATCACTGTATCATAGCATGTGGTCTCAGGGTATGAAGATTGCACAGTCCATTTTAGCTTGATTGACTTGAAGCATAATTTAAAAAAGCATGCTGCTCTGTTGTAACTGAATAGCTTAATATTAGCCAAACAGTTTGATGAATCTGTGAATGCAAAATTTATATACACTTGTGAGCTATAATAATTATTTGTAGGATCCTTCAATGCACATGATCACACCTCATTTCTTTTTCAGAAAGGATAGCATGAGCACTGTAGCTTCAGGTAGTATATAATGTTGGAGGCAAAACCAACAATGAAGTGTCCTCAGAGAATGAGTAGGAAGTGCAAAGGGCAAAAAAAGTGAATTATTTGAATGGATAACGCGGGTGAGACCCAATGAGTATACATAATGCATGCAATAGTGAAATTTGTAATCCGTGGTCTTTGGTAAGAAGTGTATGCAGTGGCAGAGTTAGAGTCACTGCTGACCTTGAGAGTCTGAGGTAGCAGAAAGTTGATGAAGTCATTTATTCTGGTGGAGTGCAGAAAATCATTGTTGGATGTCCCACTTCACCGGGTCACAGCACTACCTCGGACTACAATTTGGGTCCAGACTGGTTTAGCCTGGTGACTTGATCTCTTGCAGCAGTCTGCAGCAAAAAGACTGTCCTCATCACCACCGTATCTTCCACCAAAGTGTCCAGGTCCCGATCTGAATTGTAAAGTGAGCTTTCTTTTCTTCTGTACCTTGTCCTCAATGATAAGGTCAAGCACCATAGTGAGACGGACAATTCCTGGCTTGCAACATCTGAAATTGTGTGTATCTGAGTTTTAACTAGGGCATCAGCAGTGTGAGTGCCAGAATGTGAGGACAGTGGTGAGTACTTCCACATCTCTGGCCACCTACACCTCTGGACATGCAATTCTGTGAGAAATGCACGTGACAACTCAGTTATATTATTAATGGGATGAAGAATGGAAGACTGTATGAGAAAGAAAATCACTCCAAGCCACTGTTCAGGTTGCTATGAATCTTACTCAACAAAACACTTGAACCAAAAGTAGGAAGATTATTCCTTAAGGGTTATTTGATTGAATTATTCAAAATATCAAGGGCAATAGCTGAAGTAGATAGAATATGATTGGACTTTTGAAGGCGTAAGTACAGTGGACAGGGATATTTAATATCTGGACATCCAAAGGCATTTGTTAATGCATTTCACAACAGACTGTTAGCTAATGTGGAGCCCACGAAGACATACAAATGGCAATAGATAGGTGTTCTAATTGGCTGGTTGCCGCTAGTTGCGTCCTCATGATTCTACTTTGGGACTTCAATTAAAAGCTACATTTACTGATAATGACACAAAGATGGGCAGAATTATAAGTTGTACAACTATTAGTGCAACAGTACAAGGAGACAGCAATAGTTTAACTGAATGGATAAAACTGTGTCAATTCAAATTTTATGTCAGCAAATTTGGAGTCATCCATTTGAGCTAAATAAAGAACAGGGTATCTTTTAAATACAGATAAGCTAGAAATAGTGGAGATAGAAAGAAATTTGAAATACAGGTGCAAAGTTCAATAAAATGTCAGGATTAAATACAGAAAATGATCAAAAAGGCTGAGGATTGCTGGTCTTTGTACCTAATAGAATACAAGGTGGTAGCAGCCATGTTTCAACTCTAAAAACCTTGATAAAACATTGAGTAGTTCTGGGCATTGTACTTTATTAAGGTATATCATGATCTTTGAGGGCAGTCAATGTTGATTTCGATTAGATTCCCTACAATGTGAAAACAGGCCCTTCGGCCCAACAAGTCCACACCGCCCCTTGAAGCATCCCACCCTGACCCATCCCCCTATAACCCACACAACCCTGAACACTACGGGCAATTTAGCATAGCTGATCAACCTACCCTGCACATCTTTGGACTGTGGGAGGAAACTGGAGCACCCGGAGGAAACCCACGCAGACACAGGGAGAATGTGCAAACTCCACACAGACAGTCGCCCGAGGTCGGAATCGAACCCGGGTTTCTGGTGCTGTGAGGCTGTAGTGCTAACCACTGTGCCACCCCTAATTTACTAGGGCGGTACCTCAGCTTCTAACTTCACTGAGAAATTGAGCTAAATAGGGTTAGGATGTCGAGAATTAGTGAGTAATTTGATCAAATATTCAAGATATTAAGGAAAAGAAATTGGGTAGATTGGGAAGAACTATTTCTGCCAGTTACGAAGTCCGGTAACTGGAGAGCATCGTCTAAAGCGTAGAGCCGGGTTTCTCAGGAATAAAATTCGGACGATTTCTTCATGCAAAAGCTGGAAGAAGTTTAGGACTTTACTGCTAGGCCCATTGTTAACTTTAAAACTGAGATTGATGGATTTTTACGAGCCAATGCATTAAGTGCTTTGGGAGAAAGGCAGTATAAAGACTTAGTTAGCAGATGAGCCAATATCTCGCTGCATTGCATAACAGGCTTGAAACATCAGTTGATATAGTCCTGTTCCCATGTTTCTAGCCATTTACTGTCAGATACGATTGGTCCATGTAAAACATTATAGGATTCTGCTCTGGCCTGCTAAAACTGCACACTATATAAGAATCACTGTGGAGTGCACTCTTGTCAATACAAGAAAAATTCTTCTAAGACCTTTTACTCCTGCATTTTCCATTTTCACCTGCAGTAATTAGTTTGAGAAGCAAATGAACTTCTTTATCACAAAGCCAGAGACCTTCTAATCTGTTGCTTTTGCTGCATCCCTCCCTTCTACCCATTTGCAAAGCCAAACCTACTCAAAAACCCTCTTCGTGCCCTCATGCTGAAAACACATCTTTCCTTTCTCCAAGTTTATCATGGCCTGTTCCCTCAACTCTATTCCCAAACACATCTCCCAAGCAACTTTCTTTGCTGGCCCCCATATTAAATAATTGTATATGTTTCTTTTTGCAGATACTGTTCCTTTGTCTTTTTAATCTCCTTCAAGAAAGCAATGCTTGACCCTAACCATCCATCTGTGACCTTGCTTTAATCTCCAAAATACCTGAATTTGTCACCATCCAAATTCATGTTCGTCTTTTCTGGCAATCCATTTTATAATCTCTCTAGTCAGGTTTGTAATTCGGCTACAGTACCAAAATAGCACTTCTAGCACTTGTTTGATACAAGTGGTGTCCTATGACAGTGGATCACAAATCTTTTCCTCCACTGAACACTTGGGCAGGACAACCCCAAGGACTCTTTACAACTATACCCCACTTACTTTCACTTGCCACCACAAAAGTACTAATCAAAATTAATTGGAGCTCCTGGAATATAAATGCTCATAAGCTTATAAATATTTTTCTGCCTTTTTACTATAAAATATAAAAAACTCATAATATGCGTTATAAAGTGGAAGTACGTTATTAATTAATCCCGGAATCAAAAGCCTGGATATTTAAATTTACAAATATTAATTCTACAGGATTACACATTTATTTGAAGCATTCTAATATGTGTGAAAAAATTATTAGAATTATTTTCTCTGAGAATTAATATCAAACAAAGTTGTTGGCAAAGCAAGCACCCTGACACTTGTATTATCAATTTTCTGTACAATCAAGTTTCTAAACTTAAAGCTCAGAAGCAAAAGTGATACTTACACACACATAAGATTATATATCTCATGAATGTATACAACATCGGTACCCTCCTGCATTTTATACATGGAATCTCTAACCTCTAAAATACATTATGTGTTAATGTATTTAAGTAAAATACCAGTTCATAGCTTTTGCTGAATTTTGCTTTCTGTATTAAAAATATTTATATTATTTTACAGGGAATTCCGGGATTGCCAGGAAGCCAGGGCATACCAGGACCCCAAGGTATCCAGGTAATAATTATTCTTTAATAAATCATTTAGCATTATTGATGTTAACTTTGCAACTGAGCTTACTTTGCTAATTTTAATAATTAACTTTTATAGGGATTGCGTGGGCTTCATGGAGACAAGGGTGAGCAAGGGAGTCCTGGTATTCCGGTAGGATTCAGTTTAATGCCAATGGATCTTACTTTTTCTTAAACAACAAGCCAAATATATAAAATCATGCTTACATCAGATAGACTTTGACTTTAAGTGATGTTAGCAGTTCCATTACTGATTATTGAAATTCAGGAGAGATATAAAATAGACTGTCAATACATTACCCTCCATTTTATATTATTGCACAAAGTAAGGATTTACCTAATCCTGTAGTCTCATTATTTCTGAAAAGTTAGGTAAAATCAAAGTATCTTTTCACTTTGCTATTCACATAAATTACAATGGAATCAGATGACTAACTGCTTTGTTAATTCCCTTCAAGGACTATCTTCATTTGCAAAACTTATTCATTTTTGGCAGCAGTAGTAGACATCTAATATGCATTTGATTGATAAAATGGTATTTAGGTAGATTTACTGGTCCCATCAGGGAATGACATTCCAAGGAAGCTAAAGTCACAAACAGGGCAACAGTGATGTAATTCTGAACAAACACACCCAATCCTCATTATAAGGTGCTCATCAATAGCACAACCTCCTCCAGAAAGTTGTGGCTGTTGATGTTCTGGTGTATTTTACATTTGTGGAAAACAGCTTACAGCACACTTTATATATCAAAACAATAATTTTGGAGGGAAACTATTATTTATAGCTCATCAATCTAATCGGAAATTATGTTTGGCACAAAAAGAATTTGCTAAATTTGAGAAAAAAAACACATATTCTCTTGAATTTCCTCAAATTAGCAAAAACATGTTAATCTACCTCTTTTAATAAGTTTATTTGAGTTTTAGGAGGCTGGATTAGGGAACTGCCAAATTTGGGTGTATGAGATTATCCTAATAGGCCCTATGATAGTGATAAAGATAGTAAGCAACTTCATACTGCCTGCTTAGTCCATGATTATGTCGTGTAATCCAGCGGCTGCACAAGTGAACAGAAGGCTCAAGTTCATCTAAGTTTAGCAATACTCAAAGATAGCTTATATTTAAAGCCAACTTTTACCTTTTAAAAGAAAGGTGCATTCTGGCTGCAGCAGGCGCTGAAACTGCTTGAAACTTTATTCGTTGACGGGACATGGATGTCTCTGGCCATGCCAGTATTTATTGCCCATCCCTAATTGCAACTGAGAGGCAGGTACATTGCAGTGGATCTGGACTCATATATAGGCCAGACCAGGTAAGGATTGCAAATTTTTGTCCCTAAAATGCACTAGTGAACCAGATAGAACTTTCCTAACAATCATCAATGGCTTCATGATCATCATCAGACTCTTAATCCTGGACTTTTATATTATTGAATTCAAATTCCACCATCTGCTGTGGCAGACATTTGAACCTGGATTCCCTAGAATATTATCCCGTCACTGAAGTAATAGAACAGTGATAATACCAGCAGGCCATTACTTCTCTATTTTTAAAGACTTCCATGAAGCCTTAAAATGCATAAAGATAAATAAATCCCTGGGATCTGATCAGGTGTACCCTAGAACTCTGTGAGAAGCCAGGGAAGCGGTTGCTGGGCCCCTTGGCGAGATATTTGTATTATTGATAGCCACAGGTGAGGGGCTGGAAAACTGGAGGTTGGCTAACATGGTGCCACTATTTAAGAAAGGTGATAAGGAAAAGCCAGAGACCTATAGATGTGTAAACCTGACATCAGTGGTGGGCAAGTTGTTGGAGGGGCTCCTGAGGAATAAGATTTATATGTATTTGGGAAGGCAAGGTGTGATTATAGATGGCCTTGTGAGTGGGAAATCATGTCTTACTAACTTGATTTGAGTTTTTTGAAGTAGTAATGGGCAACATGGTGGCTCCAGGGTTAGCACTGCTGCCTCACGACACCAGGGACCTGGGTTTGACTCCAACCTTGGGCAACTGTCTGTGTGGACTTTTGCACGTTCTGCCCGTGTCTGAGTGGATTTCAGCCTGGTGCTCCGGTTTCCTCCCAAAGTCCAAAGATATGCAACTTAGGTGGATTGGCCATGCTAAATTGTCCATAGTGTTCAGGAATGTGTTGGTTAGATGCATTAGCCTCAAGAAATGCAGGGTTACAGGTATTGGTTGGGGAATGGGCCTGTGTGAGATGCTGTTCGGAGGATCGGTGAGATTCTAACTAATGATGAGGATTGATGAAGGCAGAGCAGTAGACTTGATCTATATGGACTTCAGTAAGGTGTTTGACAAGGTTCCTCATGGTAGATTGGTTAGCAAGGTTATATTATATGGAATACAGGTAGAACTACCCGTTTGAATACAGGACTGGCTCAAAGGTAGGAGAACAGAGGGTGGTGATGGAGAATTGCTCCTCAGACTGGAGGCCTGTGACGAATAGCTTGCCACAAGGATCAGTGCTGGATCCAGTGCTTCTTGTGATTTATGTAAATGATTTGGTTGTGAACATAGCGGGTATGGTTAGTAATTTTGCAGATGGCACCAAAATTGAAGGTGAATTGAACAGTGAAGAGGTTACCTCAGAGTACAATGGCACCTTGATCAGCCGGGCCAATGGGCTGTGGAGTGGCAGATGGAGTATAATTTGCATAAATGTAAGGTGCTACATTTTGGAAAGGCAAATCAAGGCAGACTAATACTCTTAATGTTAATGTCTTGGGGAGTGTTGCTGAACAAAGAGACCTTGAAGTGCAGGTTCATAGTTCTTTGAAAGTAGAGTCACAGGTGAACAGGGTAGTGAAGAAAATGTTTGGTATATTTGCCTTTATTGGTCAATGCATTGAGTAAATGAGTTGGGAGGTCACGTTGCGACTGTACAGGACATTGATTTAGGCCACTTTGGAATACCGCATTCACTTCTGATCTCTCTGCTATAGGAAGGTTGTTGTCAGACTTGAAAGGGTTCAGAAAAGATTTACGAGGATGTTGCCAAGGTTGGAGAGTTTGACTTACAGGGAGAGGCTAGATAGGCTGGGGCTATTTTCTCTGGAGCATCGGATGCTGAGGGGTGATCTGATAGAGGTTTATAAAATCAAAAGGGGCATGGATAGGGTGAATACCCCAGGTCTTTCTCCCAGGGTGGGGGAGTCTAAAACTAGAGGGCATAGGTTTAAAGTGATGATGAAAGATATAAAAGGGACCTAAGGGATGATTGTTTCAAGTAGAGGGTGGTGCATGTATAGAATGAGCTTCCAGAGAAAGTGGTGGAGGCTGGTACAATGACAACATTTAAAAGGCATCTGGCCCAGGGCCAGACCAGATTTATCCTAGGTTGCTCAGGGAAGCGAGAAAGGAGGTTGCTAAGCCACTGGTGAAGATTTTTGCTTCCTCACTCTCCACGGGAGTCGTACCGGAAGATTGGAAGAAGGCAAATGTTGTTCCTCTTTTCAAGAAAGGGAATAGGGAAATCCCTGGAAATTACAGACCAGTCAGTCTTCCGTCTGTGGTCAGCAAGGTTTTGGAAAGAATTCTGAGGGATAGGATTTATGACTATTTGGAAAAGCATGGCGTGATTAAAGGGAGTCAGCTTGGCTTTGTGAGGGGCAGGCCATGCCTTACAAATCTTACTGAGTTCTTTGAGGAAGTCACGAGACAGGTTGATGAGGGTCGAGCAGTGGATGTGGTGTACATGGACTTCAGCAAGGCATTTGATAAGGTTCCCCACATCAGGCTCATTCATAAAGTCAGGAGGTATGGGATACAGGGTGATTTGGCTGTCTGGATTCAGAATTGGTTGGCTAACAGGAGGCAGAGAGTGGTTGTAGATGGTAAGTATTCTGCCTGGAGGTCAGTGCTGAGTGGTGTCCCGCAGGGCTCTGTTCTTGGGCCTCTGCTCTTTGTAGTTTTTATAAATGACTTGGATGAGGAGGTTGATGGGTGGGTTAGTATGTTTGCTGATGACACAAAGGTTGGAGGCGCCGTTGATAGTATCGAGGGCTATTGCAGGCTTCAGCGAGACATTGACAGAATGCAGAGCTGGTCTGAGAAATGGCAGATGGAGTTCAACCTGAATAAATGCGAAGTGATGCATTTTGGAAGGTCGAACTTAAATGCTGAATATAGGATTAAAGGCAGGATCCTCAGCAGTGTGGAGGAACAGCGGGATCTTGGTGTTCAAGTGCATAGCTCCCTCAAAGTTGCCACCCAGGTGGATAAGGTTGTTAAGAAAGCATATGGTGTTTTGGCTTTCATTAACAGGGGGATCAAGTTTAAGAGCCACGAGGTTATGCTGCAGCTCTACAAAACCCTGGTGAGACCACACTTGGAATATTGTGTCCAGTTCTGGTTGCCCTATTATAGGAAAGATGTGGAGGCTTTGGAGAGGGTGCAAAGGAGGTTTACCAGGATGCTGCCTGGACTGGAGGGCTTGTCTTACGAGGAGAGGTTGACTGAGCTTGGACTTTTCTCTCTGGAGAGAAGGAGGAAAAGAGGTGACCTGATCGAGGTGTACCAGGTAATGAAAGGCATTGATAGAGTCGATAGCCAGAGACTTTTCCCCAGGGCAGGATTGACTGCCACGAGGGGTCATAGCTTTAAGGTGTTAGGAGGAAGGTATAGAGGAGACATCAGATGGAGGTTCTTCACCCAGAGAGTTGTGAGCGCATGGAATAGTTTACCAGTGATAGTCACGGAAGCGGAGTCATTAGTGACATTTAAGCAACTGCTGGACATGCACATGGTCAGCAGTGAATTGAGGGGAATGTAGGTTGGTTATTTTATTTTTGGATTAGGATTATTCCACGGCACAACATCATGGGCTGAAGGACCTGTACTGTGCTGTACTTTTCTATGTTCTATGTTCTATGATTAGAAAGGGTTAAAGGGATATGCACCAAATGCTGGTAAATGGGACTAGATTAATTTAGGATATCTGAGGGGCAACGACAACTTGGACCTAAGGGTCTGTCTCCATGCTGTAGAGTTCATTGACTCTATAACCTGAAGTAGCAATGCAATCAAGGGAGAACTGCCTTGGAATTTCAGTTGCTGTGCTGGAACCAGTGGTGCAGGAGATTCTGCTCTTTCAGCGATCAGGAACTTCCAGATAACTGCTCAGCTAATAGTGGATACTTGTGGCTATGACTGCTTCAGAGAACTAGATGAAGTTGCGCGGAATTAAGTGACCTCAAACTAGTCAGCTAAGGAATCCCTCACTTAGCAAATCCCACCAATTACACCACTGGCCTCTGAAACTGCTCCACTCAGTACACCTCTTTCACTCAACAACCAACTGCAACCACAGCTCAAACCACATTCGTACACTTCTGTAATCCTCATGCACTCAACATTGCTGGCTAGCTATTCAAATCTGGCAGGCACATCACCAAATCGCAATGCATCACACTCACTGACACAGCAGCTACTCATTTTTTAGGACAATATTGCTTGAAATTTGCTGCAGCAGCAGTGAAACAGCAGGGGACAGGTATTGTTGTACGCTGTATGCAATTCGGTGCTGGAAATAATTATAACTGCCATCAGTGAGGCTATGACCAACATCATTGTTGAAGCCGTCAAGTTTGATCCCTCATCTAACATCTTCTCAAATCCCATTCTGTTCTCACCTTATCAACAGCAACTTGCATTTGTATAGCACGTTTAGCATAATAAAACATACCAAGATAGTTCACAGAGAAGTTACAAAATGATATGTAACCCTAAGTCACATTAGGAGATATCAGGGCACGTGACCAAAAACTCGGTCGAAGATTCAGATTTTAAGGACTAGCTTAGGGAAGGAAAGCAAAATGAGGAGACGGAAATGCTTATGGAGAAAATTCTAGAGTTAAGATTGAGGCAGGTGAAGGGCACCAGTGGTGAAATGATTAAAGTCTGGGATGATCAAGAGGCCAGAATTAGACAAGAAAAATGTCTCAAAGGGATGTGGGGCTGGAAGAGATTACATTGAGTCCATGAATAGATTTAAAAACAAGAATAAGCGATTTTATATCAAGTAATTGCTTAACTACACTGCTTAAATGAGAGCCACTGTATGTCGGTGAACACAGGGTGATAGATGAATGGTAATTCTTGTGAGTTACGATATGAGCACTAGAGGTTTGAATGACTTGTACTTAACAAAGCATAGGATGTGAAAGGTTCAGCCAGCAGTGTGTTAGCAGAGTCACATCTGGAGGCAACAAAAGTGTAATTGAAGGTTGCAGTAGCAGGAAAGATGAGGTAAGAACACAGGTTGGTGATGCTGTGGAGGTAATATAATGTAATCTTAGTTTGGCACATAATTGTAATAAAAGCTCAAGGTCAGATATGACACCTAGGTTGTAGACAGTCTTTGATGTGATTTGAAGCAGAGTAACATGAGAGTCCGATGATGCATCACTTGACGTTGAGAACAAGTCGTAGCAACTTTTCTGCATCTGACAAGATAAGGGTGAGTTGTCAATTAAGTGAGATTATAGTTAGTTAAACACTTTATGAGTGAGTGGTACAGCTCACTTATTATTATCAGCCAAATGTCAGACAGGCCAGCATGATTCTTTCTGATCAATTGTGTGCAGCTTTCATCTTCCAATGAGAGTAAGGCAGGCATTGAAGGACATGAAAGTGGGTAACAGCAGTTGTTATTTTTTGTCTAGGTGGAGAGGTATCCCGAGTGAATGAATAAGGAGCGCAGAAGGCATGCAGAGTTATTTCAGTAGAGTGTTCGTGGGCATGTCAACTAGTGAAAGAAGGTGTTACAGGTAATAGTGAAAATGATAGAACATAGTTGGGTACAGTAGCAGAGACTGACTGATTGGGAATAATTGGAGAGAGTATGGTGGCATTTATGGTGGTGGAGTAGAGGAAATCATTGACCTTCAAGTCATGACCCACTGGGATAGCATGCTTGAAATTAAATCCCAATATTCCGAATTCCTCACAAAAGCTAAAAGTTTAACATAAGTACACTATATTCCCCCACTTACCAGATTTTCAGACTCATGTTGATAGAAAGCATAGATCAGTGAACAAAAATGACTATTTATTACAAGCAATTAGACTCTACCTGCAGTAAAACATTAATAAACTGTTGGCATAGAACACAACTAATTTAACTCTAATCCCCTTATAAAGTTCTCCTAACACACACAAGCACGCATGTACAGACAAGTACGTACACAAAGACGTATAGGCAGGAAAAGTACATGGATGGTGGAGAAAAACTGAAAAGACAGTTCAGTAGTATTTGTCCACAAATTCCTTTGAGTTGGTTCTTGCCGATCAGAGAGTTTCTACCTGTCTGCCCTTTTCCAAATGTTTCTACTGGTTGCGTGAGGCACAGAATGGCTGGCTTACTTAATAAAAGTCTCTGATTCGTCAATTAAAAGCCACAGCTCACAGCAACTACTAAAGGAGGGCTTACCATGCTTAAAGTAAGTTTTTACTGCAGTGAACAGAGTTGGTAGAGATTAGAACTTTTCTCTGAATTCTGTTCGCAGCTCCAAATTGTTCAGTGACCTGCTGATCAAACACACAGTTGTTGACAAGTAAAAGGACTTTGTCATCAGTAACTAGTCACTAGTCCATAGACCAGTCAACTTATTATGGCCAACTAAAGCTTAATCTGGATACAGAACTCCTTGGTTCCTGTTCATCTGAAACCAGTTCAGTTACTGCTTGTTTAACAGCTGTATACAATGCTGACCATGGGAGTCAGGTTGCTTGCTTTTCCAAACATGCAGTCATCCTTTCAAAATTCTGGTTTTAAAACAGATCCGCAGTTTTAAAACACACAAAAATAAAAAAAAACATGATCCTTACATTCTTCCTAAATTATATTCCTCCAAATGGCTGAGACTGCACTGATCCAGGGGGAGCAACCTTGGACCAAGCTCACATGAACTGGTGTCAAGTTCTTGTCTGCAGTTCTGAGTATGCCTTTGCATCCCATCCGGCTGGACCCACAATTGAATGCCCGCAAAGCCAGGCACCAACATCTGTTGTCTGCCAAGTCTATTGCAGTTGTCAGTTACTGTTCATGGCAGCTCTGGTCTGATGGTGATTGCCCAGGTACCCAACGCCTTTTAAGATGATGTTGGCCTCAGAGATTCTGCTTAATTCTGGGATATCTGGCAGTGGTAAGTTGATCCAGAATCATTTTGTGGTAAGTTAGGTGTCGATTTAGATGAGAAGGACACCTGCGTAGGGTAGGTAATTGATGCGATGAGGCTGGCAAAACATGGTGAGAAAAGTTGTAGGCCTCATGGCCAAGACCATTCCAAACTGGCACTGTAACTGGCACTTAGCCAAGAAAACATGAGATTCAGACCGATGAGTTTGAATGTTTTTAAAATATATTGATTTGTGGGATATGGGCATTGTCACAAACCCAGTATATGTTGTCCATCCCTAATTGCCCTTGAACTGAATGGCTTTCAAGCATATTTCAGAGGCCTATTTCAGATATTCATGGTGAATATCAATTTATCCATAGTTCAAACATGATAAGAATGGCAGATTTCTTTCTCTAAAGGCATTAGTGAACCGGATAAGTTTTCATGACAGTTGATGACTAGCTTACAATTCCAGATTTTTTAATTGAATTGAAATTCTACCAGCTGTGGTTTCCATATCAAAGAGCACACTCCTGGACTTCTGGATTGCCAGTTGAGAGATAGTCGTTCTAGTTGTTTCTACCATTGCATTACACCATAATGCTACAATACAAACTTAGACTGATTCAGTAATCTCAACTTACTGTTACTGAAGCCCAGTGGTATCCATGCACGTTCAAACATATGCTAGCATAACTGCAGGTAACAGTGTACAAAATCTTGCAGGATCTCACTGTACTGTGGCAATCTGATCTTGGGGAGTGCTAACAGTTGCATGGCACATGAACATGCAACTTTCTTAGAATGACAGCATTCATGCTTCTAACCCTCTCACTTCACTGGCTGTTAGGCCATTTCCCATTATACATCCCAGACTGTTGCTGCCCATACTGAGTTACTGTAGTCCACAGTCATACTTTAGAGGCTGAAAGATGTTCGAAGTCACAGAGTCATAGAGCCCTATGGCATGGAGTCAGCCTGTTTGGCCCAAACTAGTCCATGCCGATCAAAATGTTCATCCATGCTCACCCCATTTCCCTGCACTTAGCCCATATCCTTCTAAACCTTTCCTATCCATGTATTTGTCCGAATGCCTTTTAAATCTTGTTAATGTACCCACCTCAACCACTTCTGCTAGCAGCTTATTCCATATGCGTACCACCCTCTGTGTCATCCTGCAAGGCCATCTACATTCTCAACCACTGAATTTGATCAGCCTTCCATCAGCTGGCACAGATCCCCTAAGGTAACCCTGTATCGGAATACTAGGCAAGGCAAGGACACTTCCAAGATAGACATCAAAGGTTTGGACAGTGATGATTACTTAAGTATCGTTTGGGATTTTCAATTTTCTTTTGGATAAAGATGGTCTGAAATAGCTATTCTGTGGTGCTGTATTTTTCAGGATTATGATAAAAAGAATGTTGTGAGGTTCTGTCACAAAGGGAGGTACTGTGAGGATAAGCTGAACATCAATAATTTGGGGTTTCCTTATGTAAAATGGAATCTGATCAAGGACTCACTTCAGCTTGTCTGGAGTGTAAATGTTCTGAGTTTCTCTTGCCTTCACCCTTTCTTTTTCCTTTTGGAGTAGTTACCAAAGCTGTGATGTTGAAGGGGGGGTTTCATGCCTTATCCTCTTTGATTTCATTTTTAAAACATTCTTTTGATGTTCACTTATTATTTGTAATTTAATGTGGCAGAACTGTAGACCAATGGTTTGATTTGTTTTTGCAGGATCACTTATCTCTCCTTGTAGAATGCTGCTTCTCCTATGTACTGGTTTTACCAATAACCAAAAGCTTTGTGGTTCAAGCCAACCCAAGAATAAAGACTTTATTATTTTGTAATGTGAGCTGTGGCTCCACTGATAGCACTCTTGCCATTGGCTCCAGGATTTGAGCACATTTGATATTCCAGTGAGGTATTGAACATTTGGTGTTTTTTTTCAAATGAAATGTTGAACTGAGCAATGTCTCCCCTCTCCCATGGACATAAAATATCCCATGTCATCATTTTAAAGAAGAGTAAGAGAAAAAGTTATTCTTGGCACCATCATCAATACTCACCCATAAATAAATATCACAAAAGCAGATTTATCGGGTCATTATCATATTCTTGATTGTGGGACCTTGTATGAAAATTAGCTGCTATGTACCCTACATTACATACATTGACCGTGTAATGGCCTTCATTGCTTGTGAGTCAGGAATATTCCACATGGGAAGTGCCAAGATGGCAGCAGAATAGCACGCTCCAGCCGTAGCTCATCCACTCTGCCCATTCTTTTTCTTCTTTTGTTCTGTTTCTTTCTTCTTTGTGTTTTTTCCCTTCTTCCCTCTTGGTCTCCGATAATTCCCAGCCTCCGGTGACAATTCCCAGCCCTCTGGCGAGGATTACCTGGCCTCCAACAACTCCAATCCTGGTACAGCATACCCCCGGCATGGCATGGCAACCTCCAAACCTGGTGCAGTGGCCTCCCGTAGCAGCCTCCAGATTTGGCATGGTGACATACCAGTATGGCATAGTGGCCTCCGCACCTATCATAGCAGCCTGTTGGCATGGTGACCTCTTGGCCTGGCATAGCCAATCTGCCAGCCTCATGATCCGCAAAGGTGAAGCCCAGCACAGGTTGGAGCCAGGGTCCAGTCCAGACTGGGAATTAGGTGCCATGTGGGTTGTTCTGAACTTTTATTTCTGCAACACTGAACATCTTATTTCTCTATTGTCTAAATAAAGAGCTATACCTAGTTACCTCTGTACCTGAGTTGGCATTGGAAGTGATGTATAAACTTTTCACTGTGCTCATTGAGTATATGTGACAATAAAGGCTAATACTAATTCTACAAGAATGGCTTCACTTCAAAAGTACTTGATTGACTCTAAAGCATTGTAAACTTCCCTCTGTTCATGAGATGTAACAAAAAATTGCATGTGACATTGCTTCACTTGATTGATTCCTCAATTTCAGGTACTTTTGGTGTTGTTCTAACCATGTCCTTCTTTAATCCTCATTGAAAAAGGATTGGTTGCTTGGATCATTTGTGATGGAGGGGTGATGTATATGTAAGCCATGAAGTTATGCCTTGAAATTTAAAACAATTTGATGCTACTGATGGCATATAACATGTCATGGATGCATAGATATCCAGCTAGTTCCATCCTTAATCTATTGATAAAGATTTTCTTGGAAATGGAAATGGACAGGTAAATTGTGATAAGTTACAGATTGGCTGTGAACTTGATGAAGTTCACAGGCTGAAGGGGCTGAATGGTTCACATGCCATATTTCAAGTCTCTCATCACTTGTTTAAATTTGGTGAGGTATTTACATTTTTAGAGGCTTTTCCAGGCCAGTTGGGGTAGTATTACAATGAACATTGAAATCTTGAAACCAGGATACACCCTGTGTTCTTGCAATCATCAATTTCTCCACCAAGTAGTGTTCAGCAAAGAATTTTCATGCATAAATGGAAGGAAAGCAATAATTAATTATCAAGAGGAGGTTTCCTTGATTTATTAGATCTGAAGTTAATGTTGAAGCAAGACATCAGGTCCTTGCAGTTCACCAATAACATTGAAAAGAGTCCAGAGGCCCAATTTCAGTCAAGCCTTGAGTTTCTTGGCTTGGGTTCTTGCTGGAAACATGCCATTATTTTAAACAGTCCAGATCAATCTGTATCCTTGTGAAAATGGTTACAGATTTGTTCATTTTTTAATGTTTCAGTTTTATAGTTAAATAGTGTTCTATTTGAAACTCTTTTTTAAGGTGGTTGTATTTTCAAATCTCTTCCCAAATTTAATCTCTTTATTGTTTCACAGTTAATAGTGATAACTATTATATAGTTGAATTTCATCCATTATACTTAAGTTTATGACTTTTCAATGTATCTTTTCATACGACAAGGCAAGACACTGGCAGTTATATTTTCAGCTGATCAAATTCATTGAATTACTATCAGATCTACATGACAGAAGCAACTTCCTTATCCAGATCCTTTTGATCAATCTTTTGAGAGATGTTATTATATACCTGTGGAGCAGTTGGGACTTGAACCAACACCTACTGGCTCAGAAGTAGGGACATTACCACTGTCATCCATGAGCCCAGCTTCCTTATAGTTATATAATTTAATTAAATCTGAATCATGACATCCTAATTAAAGAAATCAGGCCAGGGCCACGAGCATATGGTGGGCTAAGGGATAATTGGGTTATTTATTAATTAATTAATAGATATCCTTAAATGGACGGTTTGATTCCCATTTTGAGCTAAACCTGCTCATAATTTCACTGGGAACAGTTTTTCGTTTATGCCAGGAAAATGAAATGCGTGATTTGCCACACCACCATGCAGAGCTTCATTAAAATCCACTACCTCATATATAGGTTAGTTTACCAACTTCCGGTAAGATGGCACTGGAGTAGGGCTTCTGATCCCGGAATACGTACGTTCCATCTGCTTTTCATTTTGCTTTTTTTCCTCTCTTTTCTCTTTTTTTGTTTTTTTTTGTCTCTTTTCTATTAGTTACCTCTGTTGAAGAGCTCAGTCGTGGCAGCAGCGACTGAGACCAGTGCAGACTTGTGAGGGCCCACCTCTGACTTGTGGCGGCAGCGCAGAAACGAGCCTGCATTCCTGGCATCGTCTACATCCAGCACAAGTTCATGGAGGCAGCAGGGCAGCAGGTTTGAACCCAGTACAAGATCTGGCAACATCTGGCAGCAGTGGCAAGGTGGGCCTGAAGTGGACTCATGGCAGTGGAGTCAAATTTGAGCCAGTGCGGTACCCAGTGGCATCAGTGATGACTTCAATGGCGAGTTCAGCAAGGACTGTTATTGGCAAGGGATCGATGGAAGTGAGGTGGCACTGAAGAATGGTGGCTTTCATTCCAGCAGCGCAACAATGGGGATTCATGCCTGGCCACCAGGCCCATGACCCATGGCAGAGCACTTAAAAGGAAGGACTTGTAAAGTTGAATAGCCAATGTTGTCCCATTGTTTAAGAAGGGTGCCAGGGATAATGCAAGAAATTACAGGCCTGTGAGCCTCATGTCGGTGGTGGGGAAGTTATTACAAAAGATTTTCAGGGACAAGATAGAAACATTTAGAAGCAAATGGACTTATTAGCAATAGACAGCATGGTTTTGAGATGGGGAGCTCATGCCTCCCTAACCTGATCAAGTTTTTGGAAGAAGTGACAAAGCTGATTAATGGGAAAAAAGCAGTTGATGTTGTCTGCATGGACTTTAATAAAATCTTTGTCAAGATCTGTCATGGCAGACTGGTACAAACGGTGAGGTCACATGGTAACGGGGTGAGCTGTCAAGGTGGATATGGAGCTGGCTTAGTCATAGCAGACAGAGAGTAGTAGTGGAAGGATGCTTTTTGGAATGGAGGGCTGTAACTAGTGGTGTTCTACACTGATCAGTGCTGACACCTCTAAAAATGTAGCCTCTCTAATTAGTAAATTTGCAGACAATACAGAGATTGTTGGAGTTGCAGATAGTGAGGAGGATTGTCAGAGGATACAGCAAGATATAGATCAGCTGGAGGCATGGGCAGAAAAATGGCAGATGGAGTTTAATCTGGACTGATATCAGGTGATGCATTTTGGAAGGAATTGCAGGTGGAAATTGTACAGTGAATGGCAGAACCTTTAGGAGTATTGATGTTCAGGGGGACCTGGTGTGCAGGTCCACAGATCACTGAAGGCGACAGCGGAGGTAAATAAGATCATAAAAAAGGCCTGTGGCATGCTTGCCTACATTGGAAGCGGCATTGAGTGTAGGGATAGACAAGTTATTCTGCTGTTTTATAGAACTTTAGTTAGGCCACACTTGGAATGTTGCTTCCAGTCTGGTCACCACACTACCAGAAGGATGGGGATGCTTTGGAGACAATACAGAAAAGTTTTACCAGGATGTTGCCAGGTATGGGAGATTTTACCTATGAAGAAAGTTTGGATAGACTGGGTTTGTTCTCACTGGAACGCGGGAGGTTGAGTGGTGACCTGATAGACATTTACTCGATTGTGAATGGCATGGATAGAGCGGAAAGTATGGTATGGCATAGATAGAGAGGCTTTTTCCCAGAGCTTGGTGGGGGGGGGGTGGTGTCAGTTACTACGGGACATAGCTTCAACGTGTAGTGGCAAGGTGGGGAGTTTAAAAGAGATGTGCAAGGCAAGTTTTCCACACAACGAGTGGTGAGTGCCTAAAACACGCTGCCAGAGGAGGTTTTGGAGGCAGACACAATAGCAGCATTCAAGAAACACTTGAATGAATCCATTAATAGGAAGGGAATAGGGCGATACAGATTCTGTAAATGAAGACAGTTTTATGGAAGGGCAAAATGCGTTGGCACAGGCTAGGAGGGCTGAAATACCTATTCCTGTGCTGTATTGTGCTTTGTTCTTCGAAAAGTTTTTCTTCATTTCTTTGTTTTTCTGCCTTTATATTCTATGCTTTCTTTATATTTCTGCTTTGTAAGATGGTACATGAGAGTGAGGACACTATACATCATTTTCTCTGTATTTAGTAACAAATACATGTGACAATAAATAAATAATTACAAAAAGTTGTTGATCCATGCATGACTTTTGAACTATAAACCATTGTTTTTAGATAACGCAGCTGAAGCCTCCTTAATAACTTGGGGAAAGATAGCACAAAAATCAGTGATAATGGGCTCTAAAACCTGCTACTGTGTTCTTGCAAATGCATCCAATTTCTCTTCGCAGCAGTTCCTTTTTGTATATACTCAAATAAATCTCACCCCTTCTTTGCTAACTGCCGCTAACTCCTTAAATTCTAGCAGGTCCTGAGATTAACAAAACAGAAAAGATCATATGAAATAGGAGCAGGAGTAGCCACTGAGCCTGCTCTGTCATTCCAGGGTCTTATCTGTTGATGGCTCCATAGCTCTTAACTCCTTTTTTGATGAAAGATCTAATTCAATCTTGAACATACTCAATGACCCAGCATCTGTTGGTATCTATTGAACAGGATTCTTAAAACTAATGACTACGTGAGAATGGACCATTTCTTCCTCATCTCCATTTTAAATGGCAGATCTTTATTTTTAAGTCATGCCCCTAGTTTTATAATCCCTCATGAGGGGTACAATCTCTCCAGCCTCTAACATGTCAAACATCTCAAAATCTTAGCAGTTTCAAAAAGGTCACCTCTGTTTTCTATACTCCCAGTATTATTTCCCCAGTTTCCCCTGTGAAAGAGCTTAGTGTAAAGTAATGCTTACTTTTGTCATATTCTTCCTTTGAATATACCCGGAGGCATTTTTATTTTGCACTTGCACATGCTTGTCATAACTTCAAGGCAAGATGAAGTATTTCATTGAAAATGATTCATTCATCATTAAGTAGAAAAGGTGACTTATATTCTTGTGACATAACTACATCTTCAGATGACCACTGTTGGTGCCATCCACTTAAAGTTTTGATTAGTTTGTGGGATGTCTGCATAGGTGGCTAAGCCAGGTTTTATTGCCCATCCCAAATTTCCCATGAAAATATGGTGGTAAACTGCCTTCTTGAACTGCATTCCATGTGGCATCAATACATCCATGGTATTGTTAGCAAGAGAGTTTCAAGAATTCTACTTAGTGACTATGAAGTAATGGTGATAAAAAAATTCCAAGTCAAGATTGATAAGTGGCTTGGAGGGAAAGTTGCAGCTTGCTGGGTGAGGTTAAATCCCATGGGATCCAGAGAGGGCTAGCCAATGGATGCAAAATTGGCTTGGAGGTAGAAGACAGAGGGTGATGGTAGAGGAGATAACAAAGTGTGAAGCTGGATGAACATAGAGAGTTGTTTTTCAAACTGGAGGTCTGTGATCGGTGATGTGTCACAGGGACTAGTGCTGGGTCCAGTGTTATTCACCAGTTACATAAATGATTTAAATGAGAATTTAGGAGGTATGGTTAATAAGTTTGTAGATGACACCAAGATTGGTGGTATAGTGGACAGTGAAGAAGGATACCTGGGTATGCAATGAGATCTTGATCAACTGGGCCAGTAGACTGAGGATTGGCAGATGGAGTTTAATTTAGATAAATGCAAGTGTTACATTTTGGTAGCTCAAACTAGGGCAGGACTTACACAGGCAATGGTAGAGCCCGGGGAATGTTATTGAACAAAGGGATATAGGTTTATAGCTCTTTAAAGTGGAGTCACAGGTAAATAGGGTGGTGAAGAAGCCTTTCAGCATGCTTGTTTTCATTGGTCAGAGCACTGAGTACAAGAATTAGAACATCTAGTGTAGTTGTACAAGACGTTGGTAAGGCCACATTTGGAATACTGCATCCAGTTCTAGTTGCCCTACTTTAGAAAAGATACTATGAAACTAGAAAGACTGCTGAAAAGATTTACTAGAATGCCATCTGGCCTGAAACGTTTGAGTTATAAGGAGAGGTTGGGATGGGTTGGGGCTTTTTTCCCTGGAGTGTAACAGACCGAGAGGTGACCTTATAGAGGTCTGCAACATCATGAAAGGCATAGATAAGGTAGATAACCAACAGTTTTTCCCCATGGTAGAGGAGTCTAAAACTAGAGGACATAGGTTTAAGGTGAGAGGGAAGAGATACAAAAGGGTCCAGAGGGACATTTTTTTTTCACACAGAGAATGGGGAACATCTGGAATGGGCTGCCAGAGGTAGTTGAGGAGGTGAGTGCAAATTTGTCATTTAAGAAACATTTGGACACGTGCATGGATGGGATAAGTATAGAAGGAGATGAACCAAATACAGTCAAATAGGGCTAGTTTGATTGCGAAAACTGGGCGGCATGGAAAAATTGGGCCAAAGGACCTGTTTCCATGCTATTAAGCTGAATGACTCTATGATTCAATGGTTACTCGTGAATCTGCTGCCTTGGTCCTTCTAGGTGGCAGAGAATATGGACGTGAAAGGTGCTAAGAAACATCAGTAAGTTGTTGCAGTGTATTTTGTAGGCAATGCACACTGTTGCCACTATGCATCATTGGTGGAGTAAGTTAATGTTCATTGTGCTGGATGAGTTACCATCAAGTGAGCTGCTTTTTCCTGAATGGTACTGAGCTCCTTGAGTGTCGTTGAACCTGCATTCACTCAGGCAATTGAGATGTATTCCATTTCTTGACATCTCGCTTTTGGATTGTAAACAGGCAATGGAATGTTAGGTAAGTTACTTACCGCAACTGAGCTACTCTTGATGATGGACATTGAAGTCCCCAATCAGTTGTAATACTGTGCACCTCAGTGCTTCAAAATGGTACAGTACTGATTTATCAACCAAGGAAACAGTAGCTGATAATCACAGAAGATTTCCTTATCAATTAAAATAAAACAAAAAACTACAGGTGAAAATCTGAAACAAAAACAGAAATTGATGGAGGAATTCAGCAGGCCTGACATCTGTGTCGAAAAAGCAGAGGTAATGTTTCAAGTCCAGTGACGCTTCTTCAGAACCTTCTCAACATTGGTTTCCTGGTTAGCCTGAGACAGCTTTTAAATCCAGTTAGATTAAATAAATTAAAATTTCACCATCTGCTATGGTGGGATTCAAACTTATGTCCCCGGATATTATGATGGATCTGCCTTGAGGCCACCACCTTCCTTGTTGCCCACCTGAACTATCTGGGATTTCTTGGATAGATGTGCTGTTAGCAGTCCTTCCTGCTAGTATTAGTCTAAGCTATTGATACCGTGTGGGGAAGGATGATGACACACACTCAATGTTGATGAACAGTAAATAGGTTCATTACATATTATTTAATAGCTAATTCCATTACACCTGAGATACATGAAATTCTCTTGTGAGACATCAGGCTGAAAGTAATACTATATTTGCATTTTTACTGGTACCATATTTTCATACAGAATTGATGAGAAGCCCTGAACTCTACCAACACTGGTTGATTGATATTTTTGATTGATTTTTATTGTCTCATGTACTGAAATACAGTGGAAAGGCTCATCACAGCAAGCAAAGAATGTACAGATCAAAAAGACTTAGAGGCATGCAGGTTACATTGCCGGTTACATTGTTTGAGGCTAGAGTCCATTCAACTGTCTGATAATGACTGGAAGAAGCTGTTCCTGAATCTGCTTGTGCATGTGTTCAGGCTTCCGTATCTTCTGCCTGACGGAAGAGATTGTAGGAGGTCATTACCAGGGTGCGTGGGTCTTTGATTATGTTGCCCACTTTTCTGCGCAGTGAGCTGTGTAAGTAGAGTCCATCGATGGAAGGTTGGCTTCCGTGATGGTCAGGGCTGTGCTCACACCTTCTGTGGCTTCTCAGTTTCTTGGGCAGAGCAGTTGCCGTACCAAGTTGTTATGCACCCAGATGGTATACTTTCAATGATCCATCTGTAGAAGATGGTGAGGATACATGCCAAACTTCCTGAGCCACCTGAGGCAGAAGAGGCATTATTATGCCTTCTTGATTGTCGTATTTACATGGGAAGTCCAGGAGAAGTCAACGGTTATTGTCACAATGAGGAGCTTGATACTGTTCACTCTCTCAACCTCAGTTCCATTGATATGGAGGAGGGCATGTTCTCCTGCTTTCTTTCTGAAGTTGACGATCAGTTCTTTAGTTTTGCCGATGTTGAGAGACAGATTGTTTTCATTGCACTGCAACACCAAGCTGTCTTTCTCCCTTAAGTAATTTGACTTGACATTGTTAGATGTTGGTGGTGTCATCAGTGAACTTGTAGATGGCATTCATTTGGAATTTGTCAACACAGTCATAGATGTACAGGGAGTACAGTGGAGTGCTGAGGATGTATACCTGGGGTGGCAGGGTGGGGGGGCGGGGGCATGTGCTCCAGTGTTGTGGAGGAGGTGCAGTTATCTGCCCTCACTGTGGCCTATGGGTCAGAAAGCTGAGGATCCAGTTGCAGAAGGCAGAGCTGAGATCAAGGTTGCACAGTTTCGAGATCAGTCTGGAGGAGATAATGGTGTTGAAGGCAGAGTTGTAGTCAACGAGCAGGAGTCTAACACAGGTGTCTTTGCTGTCCATATGTTCTAAGGATGACTGCAGGGCTAGGGATATAGCATCCTCTATGGATCTGCCATGACAGTAGGCAAACTGTAGGGATCGAGGCAGTTTATGTGGAGTTCATGTGAGCCATGACCAGCCTCTCAAAGCACTTCATGATTTATGGAAGTCAGAGCTATTTGGTGGTAGTCATTAAGGCACTCTGCATGTGTTTTCTTGGGTACGGGGATGATGATGGTCTTCTTGAAGAAGTCAGCTGTTTTTAGAAATAGTACTTCATGATCTGAGCAATAAAGCCTATCACATGACATCAGTTAACCCTTTGAGTTACTACCTATATAGAATGAGACAATAGTTCTGATACAGGTAGTTCTTCCACAACATAATTGTTGCATTCTTGTGTGAACTCATACTGTAGAAAATCACTATGGAAAATCACAGGGAAATTGCTGTAGAAAATCGCTATGCTGTACAGTAGAACGTTCACATTATCCAAACAGCAACCACTATTCATCAATCACATTACATCCAATTTCTGTTGATGAAACACATGTTATAGCAGAACTACCCGTAATCAATTAAAATAATGTTCATTGAGAGATAATATGGATTGGGACACAAGGAAGAATACAACTTGTTTCCTTCAAAGTAGCGTAGTATGATATTTTGCTTCGAATCATTAATTTGATAAAGGCAAAGCATTGCATATGCTGGAAATCTGAAACGAATACAGAGAATTCTGGAGCATCTCAGCTGTTCGGTGACATCTGTGGAGAGAGAAACAGAGTTAATATTTCAAAGTTTCAGAACTTCAATTTAATGTCTCATCCATCTCCTATGTTGTGTAATCATAAGTTATGTGCTTATCCCCCACTCAACCATTACCATCAAGCCAGGAGATCAACTCTGGTTCAATGAAGAGTGCAAGAGGGAATGCCAGGAGCAGCACCAGGCAGACCTGAAGATGATGTATTAACCTGGTGAAGCTACCAAACAGGACTACTTGCACACGAAACAGCAAAATCAGCAAGTTGCGGACAGAGCTAAGCGATCCCACAACCAACGGATCAGATCTAAGCTCCGCAGTCCTGCCACATCCAGTTGTGAATGTTGGTGGACAATTAAACAACTCACCGGAGGAGGAGGCTCCACAGATATTCTCATGCTCAGCCAATTCAATTCACTCCACGTGATATCAGGACACTGGATACTGCAAAGGCTACCGACTCTGACAACATTCCAGCAACATTACTGAAGACTTGTGCTCCAGAACTTGCTGCTCCCTTAGCCAAGCTATTTCAGTACAGTTACAACACTGGTATCAATCCGACATTATGGAAAATTGCCCAAGTATGTCCTGTACACAAAAAGCAGGACAAATCGAACCCGGCCTATTACTGCCCCATCAGTCTACTCTCAATAATCAGTAAAGTGATGGAATGTGTCATCAACAGTGTTATCAATCAGCTCCTGCTCTGCAATAACCTGCTCAGTGATGCCCAGTTTGGGTTCCACCAGGGCCACTCAGCTCCTGACCTCAATACAGCCTTGGTTCAAACATGGACAAAACAGCTGTATTCCAGACATGAGGTGAGATGACAGCCCGTGGTATCAAAGCTGCATTCGACTGAGCGTGGCATCAAGGCGCCCTAGCAAAACTGGAATCAATGGATATCGGGGGACAAATTCTTAGTGGTTGGGGTCATACCTGACACATAGGAAGATGGTCATGGTTGTGGGAGGTCAGTCATCTCAGCTCCAGGACATCTCTGCAGGAATTCCTCAGGGTAGTGCCCTAAGCCCGACCATCTTCAGCTGCTTCATCAATGACCTTCCTTCAATCATAAGGTCAGAAGTGGGGATGTTCGCCCATGATTGCACAATGTTCAGTACCATTCATGACTCCTCAGATACTGAGGCGGTCCATGATCACATGCAACAAAATCTGGACAATATCGAGGCTTGGGCTATAAAGTGGCAAATGACATTCATGCCACACAGATGCCAGGCTATCACCATCACCAATAAGAGACAATCTAACCACTGTCCCTTGACATTTGATGGTATTACCATCACTGAATCCCCACTATCAACATCCTAGGAGTTACCATTGACCAAAAACTCAACTGGACCCACCACATTAACACAGTGGCTACAAGACCAAGCCAGAAGCTAGGTCTACTGCAACAAGTAATTCACCTCCTGACTCCTCAAAGCCTGTCCACCATCTACAAGGCACAAGTCAGGAGCATGATGGAATACTCCCCACTTGCCTGGGGAGTGCAGCCCCAACAACACTCAAGAAGCTTGACACTATCCAGGATAAAGCAGCCCGCTTGACTGGCACTACACCCGCAAGCATTCACTCCCTCCACCATCGACACCTCAGTAGCAGCAGTGTGCCCTGTCTACAAGATGCACTGCAAAAATTCACCGAAGATCCTTAGACAGCACCTTCCATGTGACCACTTCCATCTAGAAGAACAAGGCAGCAGATGTATGAGAACACCACCACCTGCAAGTTCCCCTCCAAGTCAGTCACCATCCTGACTTGGAAATATATCATTCCTTCATTGTCACTGAGTTAAAATCCTGGCATTCCCTCCCTAATAGTATTGTGGGTCAACCCACAGAAAGAGGGCTGCAGCGTTTAAGAAGGCAGCTCACCGCCACCTTCTCAAGGGCAATTAGAGATGGACAAAAAATGCTGGCCAGCCAACGATGCCCACATCCCACAAATGAATAGAAAAAAAAACCCTGGAATGGGATTTGAGCACATTCATTTGACTGAAAGGCAGCAATGTTATCCACTAGACAAACAATAGAAAAGTACGCTATTTTCTACATGGAAGAAGGTTTTGGAAACCTGAAGGACATAGGGCCTTGGGAGTGCTGCTTCAGGATTCTCAAAGTTATCATGCATGTTTATTTGGCAGTGAGGAAAGCAAATGCAAAGTTAGCATTCATTTTTAGAGAGCTATATTACAAGAGCAAAAATATACTGCTGAGGCTGTATAAGGCTTTGGTTAGACAGCATTTGGAATATTGTGAGCAGTTTTGGGATCTATAAGTGAGGAAGGATGTGCTGACATTGGAGGGGGTCCAGAAGATGTTTACACGAAAGATCCTAAGGAAGAAGGGCTTGTCATACATGGAGCAGATTGGAAGGGTGAAGGTGCATCTGAGTGAAACTCACAGAATACTGAGAAGCCTGAATAGAGTAGATATGAAAAAGCTGTTTCCACTAGTAGGAGAGACGAGGACCCAAGGGCACATCTTCAGAGGGAAGTGATGGTCCTTTAGAACTGAGAAAAGGAATTTTTCAGCCAGAGGTTTGTTAACCTATCGAATTCATTGCCACAGCAGGCTATAGCAGCCAAATCATTGAGTGTATTTAAGACAGAAATAGATAGGTTCTTGATTATTCAGGTGATCAAGGGTTATAGGGAGAAGGCAAGAGAATGGAATTGAGAAATATATCAGCCATGATTAAAAGGCAGAGCAGACTCAATTGACTGAATGATCTTATTCTGCTCTGGTGCCTTATGGCCTTATAGCAGTCTTCCAAATTGCATGATGAGAACCTGCTCTCATCCTATTCCCACATCATTAGCTCTGCTGTGCCCCATTTCCCCTCTTCTGTTTCATCATAATGACCCTCATCTGAAATCACTTTTGATTGCGTATGTATCGTTTCACAATATTCACTTCAATATCAACATGACCTCTTTCAACACTTCCATTTTTGCTAAATTATCAAGCTGCTTATCTAAAATCCGGAACTGGATGTAAGTTTTCTTTCACTTTAATAATGGGATGAGAAAAGCAATTCTCTTCAGTGCTGGCTAAAAATTCTCTTGCCCAGCTACCAGACCATCTCACTTTGTGGCAACTATCTGAGTTTGAATAACACTTTGCATCATATTTGATCCCAAAATCAGCTTCCGAACGCATATTCACACCATCATTAAAACCACCTATTTCTATCTTCATAACATCACTTGATTCCCCTTATGCATGACTTTGTTACCTTTCAACTTAACTGTTCCAATGTATTTCTACCTCCAAAATATGCTGACCATATCCTCATACTAATTGTAATATTACATGTATCTATGACCAGGCAAACATGTAACTTTTGAGAGCTAGGTGATGCCATCCCTGTGACATCATGCCATGTAACATTCCTGTCTTCGCCTAGCTTGAGTAGCTGTAAATTGTACTTTATGACATGACCCACGAGGTAGAGTTTGCCAATCATTGTGCTTCATGGTTCCTCAAGCCACCCAAAATCTACAAATATTTAAAATCCCAATGATTAATTCGTCTGACTGCTGCTCAGGACAAAAGTAATTCTCATCAGGTCAGCAAAGAAAAATACCTCCATTTTTATAACACTTAACTTTTATAAAAAAAATGGAGAAAAGAACTGATTTCTAATTTACTACTATTCAACCGAAAGTATGCTCCTTCAAAACCCCTAAGGACATGTTCGTTCAATCACAATTAAGACAAACAAAAGGCAGACAGTTTAACGTATATACTGTGATTGGAAAAAGAATCTAGACAAGGTAAACAAAATACTGAAGATCAGAAGTCTAGTTAACAATTTATATTTTACACCATCCTTTTTATTTTAACAAAGATAATATACTGTTATTTGCAGCATGACAGTTGTTCTCTGATCAAGTGGAGCTGGGTCTTTTCTTGTTTTAAAATTTTGTTTTATTTTAAGTTTTCTTGGTTTACCCGACCTTTAGCCATGCAGAAAGAGCGCAGAAGAGGGAGAGGTAGATGCATTCTGCCTGCAGATCCTGGATGTTTCTCTCTTTGCTGCGTTGGTACTTAAAGCTTTTAACACTCTGCAGCTCAATCAATCAGAGGGCCTACATCAGGCAGAATTTCATTAAAAGTTCCTCAGTGCTGCTGAGTGTCAGATTCTCCCTCCACTGCTTCAGAAAGCCACATTGTATTGCAGAGCCCAAAAATATTGAGTAGTTTTTAAGTTGCAGATCTCTCTGGTCTTTCAGTTCTTGCAATCCAATGTTTACTTCAGTTTATAATCCCAAAATGCAAGATATATGGTTACTTGCATTTTCAGTCATTCTGGGAAGTCAGTCAACCAGTGCATTAAGTGTTAGAACCCAGACTATATGTATGTCTATAACAGAGTTTAAATGTATCTATGAACTCTATCAATAAATCTTTTAAGACTTGTCCTTGGTTAGAGTTACATCTCAATATTCATATTACAAGAAGAAACATAATAACACAAGAACACATTGTGGTAACAGATGTTGCATAGTATGGGGAGAATATTCTAGAAGACTGTTCAATGACTAATGCTTTACATCGTCTCTGGTTAAGGTCAAGAAATCCATCATCATTTGCCTATATAGTCTTAACGTCACAACTGAAAGTCATGACAGCCACATCACTGAGTCCTGGATAGAAGTCTGTATGTGAGCAAACATCAGAGTAAAATTGCTTCAATTTATTCAGCAGCAGTGCAGACTCTTCAGGATCTGTGAGGGTAACCTATTCAGTAGAACTGTGATGGATTAACTTGCTAGCTAATACGCTTCAATGAAACAGACTAAATAATTTTAAAAATTAAGAGAGGTGTCTGAATACAAACACAGTATCAAACAGCAACTCAGGTTTGTTGTGACCACAGCTTCAAGGTTGGAAGTCCAAAATCAGTCATTTAGATTTTGCAGGTTGTAAACAGCAAATCCATTGCTGCAATCCACAATGTTTGAGGAGATCTGTGACAGACCCAGTGGGGTCAGAAATCCAGCTATCTCAAAACAGCAAAACCTACCTCTTCTTCAGCAATCCCCAGCCAGAGTACCAGCCATGCTCCCAGTGCTTTTAAGTGCTGTCCTCTGTTGAATCATAATTTGATTCCATCATTTTAATACTTGGAAGAAATGCAAAACACAAGAATGATATGCAAGACTCCATATTGTTTCTTACTTTTGAAGTTAATGATGGCCACTTTGAATTAATGGGATTGGAAAGCTACTTACAACAAAGTTCCAATTATAGAAAGAGTGAAACTGAACTTTGTTGACCAACAAATAGTTGACCAAGAAAATAAGGTGATTAAACTCCTCATTGATTTAGGGAAAGAGGTAATTCTTCAGGTTTTCCCAACAATAACCAGAAAGAGCCTAAAAAATTGGCAACCACATAGAAGATCAGCCAGTCCTAGGTTAGAGCATACTTCAGAATTCACAGGCTCAAATTCATTTCCTACATGCAGTAAGTAAGTGAAACAGTTAGCTGATGTGTTGACAGATGGTAGAACTAAGTTGCAGTGTGTGACTTCAGCAGGGAGGAACTGGGAAAAGACTCACGGAATGGGTAGTAGCTTCTACACCAATCAAAACACTGTAAAATACTCAGGTCGAGGTAAAGAACATACCATTGATTTACAATCAGGTGTTGGACAAATGTTCAAAGTCGACATTGCAGGACAGCAACACTTTCAAACTTTTGACTCCACAACAACAATAATAACAGTTAAACAAAATCAATAGACCAGCTAAGTCATGAATGGAGTACAGTGTATGCTCATTTACAGAAGCAATCACCGGCATTCAAAGACAAAATCAATCTAAAGCCCAAATCGACACAAGTGTGATTGCTAATATGATCCCATCACACATATTAGATGCCTACAAATGGCAAGTTCGCTGCCCACAATAGATTTGTTTATAACATTTGAACTTGTCAATAATTTTTAAACCTAGCTATCAGAAGATTCCCAATTCCAGAATAGACGTTCCCCTTGGCTTACAAGCCCTTTATTCTAATGTGTTTTATATGGGCTTTGAAAACCCAACTAATTCACTGAAAGTTTGTAACTCCATTAGGATGTTAACTGCATTAGGGTGTTAAAATTTGGCCCCTTTTGTAAATCATTTCCAGCATCATGTGGATCGTAGAGTGTGAAATGTACTGAAATCCAAATTAGGGAATAATTCAGTTTGCTTCAATTATTTAATTAAAAAGCATTATTTAAATTGTAAAATCATCTTCTAACTGTGCCAGGGTGAACAAGGTCTCCCAGGATTTCAAGGACCACCTGGACCACCAGGATCCGTGGTAAGTAGTGGAGAAAATGTCTTAATCTTTTTATGTTGAGGATACTGGCTTAACACTGTATATCTGTAATGTTGCAAAAATTACAATGAATAATGGAAGCTTGAATTCTCTTGCCTCTTCTGCTTGGTTTCCTTTAACACGAGGATAGTTCTGATGAAGACAAAGGTAAAATTATTAGTTTCAGAAATTGACGTTTGGTCTGATATTGAAATCTACTTTCTGCTATTGTCAGAGATGAAGTACAGCATAAAGCATAAGACTGAGCCACCATTCATTAAGATTGTAGCTGTTCTGTGAATGAACTTTAACTTTGCTATCAATGCCTTTGGATAACAAAAATATGTCAATGCCAAAATTAAAATTTACAATTGATCTAGCACTAATTGCTATTTGTTAAAGAAATTTCCTTTTGTTTCCCTTTAATCTGTTCTTGGGACATGACATTGATGGCAAGGCCACCATTCATTGTTCATTCTTTATCATCCTTGATCTGATGGTAGAGAACTGCCTTCTTGAACTGCTGCAGTGCCTTTATTGTAATCACACCCACAGAACTGCCAGGGAACTAATTCCCGGATTTTTATCCAATAACAGTAAAAGAAAGGAGACATTATCTCATTCAATATTTTGAATGACTTGTAGATGGCGGTACCTCCATTTCTCCATTATGCTTGTCCTTCCAGCTGGTAAGGTTCTGATAGTTTGGAAGATGTGGTCAAAGGAGCTTTGGTGATTTGCTACAGTGCATCACATAGATGGTATATTCCTTTTGTCTGTAAAAGTATCTCATAATTTCACTTCTGAGAAATCTAGCTGTAATTCCTAGACTATGCCCACTGGTGTGGACATCCTAACCAATGTAAAAATAAAGTTTTAAGAAGAGTGGCAGGGAATCAACTTATAACATAAGCCCTATCTGCTCCTCTACTTGCTTGTAAAATCTAAACAGATTATTCCTTCATTTTCAATATTTCAGGGAATGTAAACTAGCTTATGTTTTTGCTTTATAAATTAACTCTTGCAATCCAAATGGTGCCATTACTGTCATGACTAGCTTGACGGACCTGTTTATCTGATTAACCTCTGTCCGGTTGTTGACTTTATTCCTGTTTTCAAAGATTGAAATAACCACTACGTAGTATTTGTGAATTAAAAACTCTCCATCATATGGACATTCTGTACAATGTGACATAACCACTGTGCTATTTAGGACAGACGAAAGACATGGTTTTGGAGTAGGTTTGTGGCTCAGGTTGTGGGTGTTGAGCTTATTGAGGTTGGTTGGCTCACTGAGCTGGTTTCTTGTTTTGCAGATGTTTCATTACCATGCTTAGTAACATCCTCAGTGCAGCCTCCAATGAAGTGTCGCTGTGTTTTCCCGCCTGGTTTTTAAACTCTAGGGCCCGTTGAGATGGATTGCCTCACTTTCGGTTTTCCTTCGTAGTGGAATGTATATGGAGTCGAGTTCAATGTGTTTATTGATAGCATGCTTCGCGGAGTGCCATATTTCTAGGAATGCTCGTGCCTGTCTCTGCCTAGCCTGTCCCAGGATCTTAGTGCTGTCCCAGTCCAAGTGATGGTTCTTCTTGTCCATGTGGATTGAGATGAGTGAGTATTGGTCGTGTCTTTATGTAGCCAGTTGGTGTTCATGTATTCTTGTTAGTTTCCTTTATGTTTGTCCAATGTAGCATTTCTTGCAGTCCCTGCAGGGGATCTTGCAGATGACATTGGTCCTGTCCATGGTGGGGAGTGGGTCCTTGGTTCGGGTGAGCAGTTGTCGTCGGGTTGATGTGGGTTTGTGTGCCACTCTGATGCCCAGCAGTCATAGGAGTCTTGTGGTGAGTTCCGACATGTTCCTGATGTAGGGTAGTGTGATGAGTGTGTTGGGGCGTGTAGTCTCTTTCTGATGCTGTTTGTGTAGCCTATAAGGTTGCAGACAATGTTTCTGCTCCCAACCCCCACACTTTCAACATGCTAGCTAGTAATTCAATCAATTGGACTCCATGATAAGTTTAAAATCAACACATATGACCTCCAAACAAGAATTGCAAGCTAAAGCCAGTTGCATAAATATGAGGGAAGAGCTGGCTAAAGTTGTTGCTTAAATGTATGGTGGTAAACAATGGGAATCATTTTAAAGCATTCAAATATGTTACATTAGAAGATAAAACTCATCAAGAAAGATCCATCTGTAGCTTTTTAGGAAGTTAGTATAGTACAATATTGAAAGAAGAGCCTTATGTTGTTTCAAAGAATGGCGTTATGCCTGACCATTCAAAGTGCTTTCAAAGCCATCAAATGGTAGCTAAAAAGTTATTAAATAAGGGAGAAAAATGTAGAATATGAGAGTTAACTTGCCAAAAATAAATAACAAATTTTGCAAGTCTTTTCAAATATATAAAAAGGAGGCAAGAAACCAAAATAAACATTATTTCCTTTGATGAGACGGGGGAGATTATCATGGGAGCAAGGTAATGGGGGGCATAGAACAAATATTGGTGTCAGTCTTCATGCTGGGAGATGGAAGTTACATATCAGAAACAGAGGGTAAATGTTTGTACAGATTGGAAGTTACCAGATGTGACACCATTATTGTGGAAAGAAAGGAGAGGGGAAACTGGTAACTGTGAGCCAGTTAATTTGACATTATTTGTTGAAAAAAATACTGGAATCAATTTTTAAGGGAGTCAAAATAAATGCACTTAGAAAATTATAGTGAACAGACAAAGTCAATGTGGTTTTGCAAACTAAAATGTATAGGGGCTTCTGCTATAATGCATGTTCTGGCAATGTGAATTGGCTGTAACATGACTGACGACTAGGGAAATGCTATTTCTAAAACGCAAACTTGTGTTGGCTATAACAAGATTCCATCAGTGACCTTATTGCTGATGTTTTGGGAGATGTTTTTAGAAAGTACTGCAGAAAAGCAAAATGGACTTTAAGATTCTTCTCCTCCTGGATAATGCACCAATCCATCCTACTACCAATGATGAGCTTTCTGAAAACATCAAAGTGCTATTTCTGCCCCTAAACACAACGTCTGTATTTTCACCCATGGATCAGGGTGTGGTAGCAGCTTTTAATGCTTATTATTTAAGGCACACATTTAAGATGCTGATTGCAGCCACAGAGGGGGATAAGAACAGTGTTCTTCAATTTTGGAAGAGCTTTAAAATCAAGAATGCAACCGACATTATCATGGAGGCCTGGGGTGATGTCAGTAATGAATGCTTGCATGTAGTTTGGTGGAAGCTTCTCCCAGATTTTTTTCAAGATTTAAAAACCTTTGATCCATCAGCGAAGTTCCCAAGAATCAAAGAACATCATGTTGATCTTGCAAAGCCGGTTGGATTTGGAGAAATGGAGATTAGGGATATTGAAGAGCTGCTTGAGTCCCACTATGAAGATCTCTCTACAACTCATCTATAATAACTTGTCACTGAGGGGGAAGTGGAAGCCGGAGATGAAGATGAAGTCCAGCATGCAGCACCACGAAAACATTCCACTTCTGTTTTGTCTCCTATCCTGAGGAAAATTGAGAAGGAATTTCAGCTCTTGGAGGATAGCAGTTACAATGCAAAATGCAGCAGAGTAGCAGTTTGTGGAATAAGATTTTATTTGGCATCCTATGAACAGCTTCTTCATGAAAGAAGTAAAAAGGTGAAGCAGCAAAAATGGACGTCTTTTTTAAGCCAACCCCAAGAAACAGTCGGAAGGCAATGAACCACAACCATCCACTTCTGGATTAACTATTTTTCGCTCCAATCCTGCAATCACAACTGCACCTGAAGGTGATGTTAATGATGATAATGATGACCCACAACCCCTGTAATAACGACAGAGCAATCTCAAATCTTCTTCCCCCCATCAAGTCATCTTGACATTTTTTTCAAGATAAGCTGTTAAATTTACTTTTATTTCATTATTAGATACAAATCAAACATTCATTCAAACTGTGTTGTCCCTTATGTTAGGCTTTTGAGTGATTTTGAGTAATTTTTTTTGGTGATCTACCCCAAGCCCACTTTTCCCATCGGTCCTGATATTTCTATAGCATGACTTTCTATAATGCAGTGTTGTGCAGGAGTGCAACTGCCACATTATAACAGACCCCCCCTGTACATTTAACAAACTAATTACAGTTTCTTAGGGCATAATAACCAGGGTAGATAAAGGGAAGCCAGTCAATCTTGATTTCTAAAAGACATTCAATAAACCACCATCTAAAAGGCTACAGACAAGAGTGCATGGAGTTAGGAAAAACATATTATAATGTAATCATAAGATAACAAGGTGTGGAGCTGGATGAACACAGCAGGCCAGGCAACATCAGAGGAGCAGGATAATGTAATCATGGATTATTGCTTAATTGCTAGAAAACAAGGGGTACGGATAAACTCTTTTCAAGTTGACAGGGTGGAAGTTATAGTGTGCTGCAGGATCAGTGCCGGGAGTTCAGCTAGTTACAAACTGCATCAATGACTCATATTAAGAGACAATGAGTAATATATTTGAGTTTTCTGGAAATACAAATGTCAGTGAAAATGTAAGCTATAAAGAGGACCCGATGAAACTGAAAGAGACGAAGGTTGACGGTATTGGCAACACGATTGCAGATGAGATAAAGTATGGAGAAAGACTAATTTACTTTGCAGTAAACAACAGAAATCAAAGTATTTTTAAGGCATGTTGATCTTTTTGCAAGGGCTTTGCAGTACTGTTATGTCTTGCTACAATTATTCAGGATTTTGGTGAGATTACATCTGTATTCCTGTGTAATTTGGTCCCCATATTTAAGGAGGAATGTATTTGTATTGGAAGCATCAGAACATTTCACTAGGTTAGTTCCAACAATGAAGGGGTTATCCTAGGATGAAAAGCTGAGTAAATTGGACTCACGTAATTTACAAGAATAAGAGATGACCTGATTAAATCATGAATGGGCTTAACAGGGCAGACTTTGACCAGTGATTTCTTCAGGAGTGAGGATGAGACATGCAGTTTTAAGTAAGTGGCTAATCTTTTAGAACTGAGAAAGGGTGATATTTCTTCACTCAGAGAAGTGTGAATCTTTGAAATCTTCTTTCCTAGATGAATATGGATGCTGCATGTTTGGAGAGGGATAATATTGAGATAAGTGGAATTACGGCAGAAAAATCACCAGGACCATATAAACAATGGAAAATATTTAAGGAACCAACTAAAATGTTCAACAAAAGAATGACATTGCAGAGTACTTGGAAATGCTTGGTAAAGGAGGGCTGAGTCAGCGCAGCCTCTTTAAAGGGAGGTCATGCCTGGCAAATCTGTTAGAAGTCTTTGTGGAGGTGAATGAGCAAATTAAACAAAGGAGAGCCAGTGGAGACAGTCTATTTGGATTTCCAGAAGGCCTTCGACAAGATATTACGCAGGAGGCTGCTACATAAGAGCCCATGGAGTTAGGGCGATGGTATTGGCATGGATAGAGAATTGACTGACTTGCAGAAAGCAGAGAATAGTTATAAAGAGGTCTTTTTCAAGATGGTAACTAATGACTAATGGAGTTCTGCAGTGGTCTGTGTTGCGGCCACAACTGTCCATGTTGTGTGTTGATGATCTGGATGAAGGAATTGAGGGCATAGTTGCTAAGTTTCCAGATGACACAAAGATAGATGGAGGGGTAGGAGGTGTTGAGGAAGTGGGAAGGACGTAGAAGGACTTGGCAGGTGAGGAGACTGGACAAAGTAGTGTCAGATTGCAATGTGGAAATGTGTTAGGCACTTTGGCAGGAAGAATATTTTCCAAATGGAGAAAGCCTTCGGAAATTTGCTGTACAAAAGGACTTGAGAGTTCAGGATTCTCTTAAGGTTAACATGTAGGTTCAGTCGGCATTTAGGAAGGCAAATTCAATGTTACCATTCACTTCAAGAGGGTTAAAATATAAGAGCAGTAATGTGCTGCTTAGGCTTTATAAGGGTCCGATCAGACTTTATCTGGAATATAGTGAGCAGTTTTTGGACCTGAATAGAGGGAAGCATATACTGGAATTGGAAGGGGTCCAGAGAGGTCTACAAGAATGACCCCAGGGAAGAAGAACTCATAATGTGAGAGTGATTGAGGACTCTGAGTCCACACTCATTGGAATTTAGAAGGATGAGGAGAGCATCTGATGGAAACTTATAGGAAATGGAGAGGCCTGGATATAGTGGTTGTGAAGAAGATGTTTCTACTAGTAGGAAAGACTAAGTTCTGAGGGTGCAGCCACCAAGAGATGGAACAACATTTTAAAACTGGGATGAGAAGGAATTTCCTCAGCTAGAGGGTGGTTAATCTGTGGAAATCCTTGCTGCAGCAGGCTGTGGAGACAAAGATGTTGAGTTATTTAAGGCAGAGGTTGATAAGGAGATCAAGCATTGTGGGAGAAAGCAGAAGAATATGATTGAGAAACATATCATCAATGATTGAATAGTGGAGCAACCTTGATGAGCCAAATGACATAATTCTGCACCTATATCTTAAAGTCTTATGGTCTTATGAAAATTATGTTCTGTTTTTCAGTGATGGCCAGCTGTTATAGTTAAAAACATTTAAGTCTTTGGACTTCTACACGAAACTACATGTTTAACCATAGTGAAATAGAAGATTTCCTTTCAAAAGTACACTGCAAATCCCAAGAAACATATTTAACTGTTCTGTAAAGGAACAAATCTTGTTGAATGATATTATAATTTTCCTGTCAAAAACTGTCATTTCATTATGAGATATGTTTTATGTTTGAATATCACATATGTTATTTGCATTTCAGGGTTCTGAAGGTTTGAAAGGAGAACCAGGTCTACGTGGTTTTGAAGGTAGAAAGGTACATGTGAAATCAATCAAAACTTTGCAAATAAAAGTTCAAAGCATTCCTTTAAACAAGTAAGATAGAATATTTTAAATCTAATTTTCAAACCAATTTTTGTCTAAGGGTGCAAAAGGTGACAAGGGCTCTCATGGCTTTCCTGGATTACGTGGATCTCCTGTAAGTTTAAGTTACCTTGTACTTGATGTTGAAATGCATCTGTGTAAGGAGTACACAACAAAACAATTGCAATAATGTATCCTTACATCATAGGGACATCAAGGTGAAAGTGGGAAAAATGGCTTACCTGGAATTCCTGGCACTAAGGTTTGTGAATTTGATCATTTGTTTCTATCCTGTAATTGCTGAAAAGAAAAACATACTGCCAGAGCTTCTCATTTTGCAATCATTAAGACAAATTCAAGAATGCCAAATTTCAAACATTACAATAGTTTACACTATAGGAGAAAAAAAGAGGCTGAATTTTTTGGCAAATCAGTCCCAATTAGTTGGCAGGAAAAATTATTATGCATTCTTCTGGGTAATTTTTAAAAAAGCAAAGACTTTAAAAGAATTCCTAATGGTTGTAGAGAATAGGTCCCTGTGTATGTCAGTTCTAGCAAGTGGAAACCAGTCGTATCATAAGTTCCAATAGTTATCTTAAATTGTTTGTTAGTGTAGCTATTAGAACATTAAGGATTGTTCAGCACGTGCTGCTCATCAGCTGAATCACATCTAGAAGTAAACATATTCTTTTGAATTTTACAAACATAGGCTCTTTCACTATGGTCTATAACCTGCCAATTCCAAATAATTGGGTAAGCAAGCTAAACAAACATGATTAAAATAAATTCTTTGTTAATCAGTTAGTAGGATAAAAGTTTTATTATGGCTGGTAAACTTGGAGTTGCTGTTGTGTTAGTGAATTTGTCATTGCAGCCATGAAACTGAGGTATCAGAACTTACTCAGTTAAATGAAATGGAAATTACGAAATTGTCTCCTTGTTCCTCTACAATATGCGCTATTGAAGTTCGCGCAGATGGAATCCTTTTGAAATATCTTGTATTAATGTGGACTTCCATGTTTTTTTCTTTTAGTTTATTCATTCAAACCTGTTGAAAGAGGTATGATGGGTTTTTTAATGACATAGCCAGATCAAATTTTTTGATAAACAACCTCTCTGGCTCTGAAAAACCATTCTTGTATTGTGGAATGATCATTTATTCATAGTTTTTTCATTATGCAGAAGCTGAAACATGATATGATTGAAAAATCATATTTCAGCTTCTGCATTATACCAAGTATATGTCAAAGCTTTCATTTTGCAAACTGTAAAAAGATTGCAGTGTAGATTATTAGCAGTTTTGTTTCCCTATTTGCAATCTGTGCAGATTTTAATTAACTGCTTATTAATTGTTTAGCCTGCTTGATAACATTTTTGTTTGGATGCTGGACGTGCCCTTGAACCGACACCAGAATTTCAACGATGTCAAAAAGCAGCAATACAGGTTTCATCTGATATTTACTGGCAGCTTTCTCTGAAATTGTTGTTTCAGAGCACATCACAAAATCTAGGACATCTTCTATTAACAGGCCTCTGATTTCATTTCAAAGGAAGAGTCACTGGACCTGAAATGTTAACTCTGATTTTTTTCTTCACGGATGCTATCAGACCTGCTGAGTTTTTTCAATAATTTCAATTAGTTATTTACAGCATCTGCAGCTCTTTCGTTTTTTTCTCTGATTTCATTATATGGTTCACATATGGATTATTTGCCCTAAATTAGTTGTTTTTTCATTAAGTGCACCCAACGAGCCAATGAGAACTTAGGAAAAATGTTTGGAACCTGAAACAGAGCAAATGTAGGTGTTCAATAGGAACTAAAATAGAGTACAAAGGCTTTAAAGCACTCATTTGGCACTCATTAAAGTGTAAGCAGTTCCAAAATGTTGATACATCATGTGAAGTTTTAGAATTTTTAACTTGGACTCTTGTTTGTCATTTAGCAGTTAGAGAGAAATTCATATCTGCAATGTATGAACTATAATAAATTTATGCAACTTCAATATAAATATTTGTATCAAAAAATTATAGAATGATTACTGAGCTGAAGTAGGCTATTTGGCCTGTTACATCTGTCCTTGGTCTCTGCAAGAACAGTTCACTTAATGTTTTCCCTGCCTTTTCCTAATAGGCCTGCAATTCTTTACGTATTCAAATAATAACCCAACTCTCTTTTAAAAGACACAATTGAATCTACTTCTACTATTAGGTTATTCCAGACCCTGACTACTTACTGCATAAAACAATTGTTGGAAAAATTTAACATGTTGTGACAAAAAAAGATTTTTCCTCATGTCACCGATATGTTCAGGTGTCCATGTACACAGATCCTTGAAAGTTGCCACCCAGGTTGACAGGGCTGTTAAGAAGGCATACAGTGTTTTAGCTTTTATTAATAGAGGGATCGAGTTCCGGAACCAAGAGGTTATGGTGAAGCTGTACAAAACTCTGGTGCGGCCGCACTTGGAGTATTGTGTACAGTTCTGGTCACCGCATTATAAGAAGGATGTGGAAGCTTTGGAAAGGGTGCAGAGGAGATTTACTAGGATGTTGCCTGGTATGGAGGGAAGGTCTTACGAGGAAAGGCTGAGCGACTTGAGGCTGTTTTCATTAGAGAGAAGAAGGTTGAGAGGTGACTTAATTGAAACATATAAAATAATCAGAGGGTTAGATAGGGTGGATAGGGAGAGCCTGTTTCCTAGGATAGTGACGGCGAGCACGAGGGGGCATAGCTTTAAATTGAGGGGTGAAAGATATAGGACAGATGTCAGAGGTAGTTTCTTTACTCAGAGAATAGTAAGGGAATGGAACGCTTTGCCTGCAACGGTAGTAGATTCGCCAACTTTCGGTACATTTAAGTTGTCATTGGACAAGCATATGGACGTACATGGAATAGTGTAGGTTAGATGGGCTTGAGATCGGTATGACAGGTCGGCACATCATCGAGGGCCGAAGGGCCTGTACTGTGCTGTAGTGTTCTATGTTCTATGTTTTTGCCAGTTGCCTTAAATTAGTATCCTTTGGTTCTTTATTCTTCCACGAAGTTTTCTGTGTCAAATTTATCCAGATGCTTCATGGTTATGAATGCCACAAAATCTCCTCCCAGACTTTCCTTCAGGTAAAAATGGTGTAGCATCTCCAATCTGTCAATGTAACTGAAATTCCTCATTGATGAAAACATTTTCATGAATCTTTTCCACACCATCCCTAATATCTTCATAACCTTCCTAAAATGTGGTGCCTAGAACTGAACACAATTCTTAAGTTGAGGCCAAACCAATTCTTATAAAGGTTCACTATAGCTTCCTTGATTTTCTGATCAATGCTCCTACTTATAAAGCCCAGTTCCCTGTATGCATTTCTGACTGCACTCTCAATCTGTCCTGCCAAACTAAATGATTTGTGCAGTTTCACCCCAAGTCCCTGTGCTCCTTCAGCAATTTTAGAATTTATTTCATCTTGCCTGTACAATTCTCCAAGAATCACTGCACAATAAATTTCATGTGCCACATGTCAAATATATTTGTTAGTTAATATCTCATTTAAACTTTTTAGTATGTTCATTTGTTTTTTTTTCCGATTTTTTTTATCATTCCTAAGTTGTTACACGCGCAGATTATTTTTGTTTGCCAAGAATAAGCCGGCCTAAAGTAATGTGCTGTAGACCAGCAATAGCAGTCTCACTTCTTAGTTAGAAGGACACAAAATTCAGGTGTTCCTGATAAATGTTGAAGCATTTTGTGTTCAAGTACTGAGTTGGCATTTGAAGAGAATGTGGGAGGGCATGGTAGACATACTTGCATTCAATAGGAGGGAATTGATACTTTTATTTGTAGTTCTGGTGCCTACTATAGAAAAACATTAAGTATGGAACTACCATCTAATGATATGGAGTACCCCTACTGTCATTTCATCCTTGGAGACCAGCAGACCTAAACCGAGATGCCAGTTTTCTGGATGGCTGGTTTACGATATAGAGTGCCACCAAAATATGAATTCAATTTCCACACTGACTGAGGTGACCGTGAAGGATCCTCCTTCTCAACCGAGCTTGATTGTGGTTTTTGAAGAAGTGAGAAAGAAGATTGATGAAGGCAGAGCAGTGGATGATCTCTGTATGGACTTCGGCAAGGTATTTGACAAGGTTTTGCATTGTCAACTTCTGAGCAAAGTTAGATCATATAGAATCCCAGGAGATCTAACCATTTGGATACAAAATTGGCTTGAAGGTGTATTGGCAGAGGGTATTAGCGAAGGGTTAATTTTTAGGACTGGAGGCCTGTGACCAGCAGTGTGCCATAAGCATTGGCATTGGGCCCACTCCTTTTTGTCATTTATATAAGAGACTTGGTTGTGAAGATAGGAGGAATGATTAGTAAGCATGAGGATGACACCAAAGTTAGTGGTACAGTGGACAGTGAAGGAAGTCATTTCAGAGTACAGCAGGACCTTGATCAGATGGGTTATTGGGCCAACAAGTCGCAGATGGAGTTTAGAAATAACAAAATTCTATTTGAATGAACTGAATGAACACAGCTGGCCAAGCAGCATCGGAGAAGCAGGAAAGCTGACGTTTCAGGCCGAGACACTTCTTCAGAAATGGTATATGTAGGGGCAGGGGCGGGGAATCTGAAATAAATAGGGAGAGAGGATGAGGTGGATAGAAGATGGATAGAGGAGAATTTAGGTAGAGAGGAGACAGACAGGTCAAAGAGGCGGGGATGGGACCAGTAAAGGTGAGTGTAGGTGGGGAGTTAGGGAGGGAATAGGTGAGTCCAGGGAGGACAGACAGGCCAAGAGGGATGAGTCTAGTAGGTAGGAGATAGGGGTGGGCTTGAGGTGGGAGGAAGGGATTGGTAGGAGGAAGAACAGGTTAGGGAAGTGGGGACAAGCTGGGCTGTTTTCGGAATGTGGTCGGGGAGGGGAGATTTTGAAGCTTGTGAAGTCCACATTGATACCATTGGATTGCAGAGTTCCCAAGAGGAATATGAGGTGCTGTTCCTGCAAGCTTTGGGTGGCATCATTGTGGCACTGCAAGGGGCCCAGGATAGACATGTCATCTGAGGAATGGGAGGGGGAGTTAAAATGGTTCACGACTGGGAGGTGCAGTTGTTTAGTGTGAACCAAGCGTAGATATCCTGCAAAGTGGTCCACAAACCTGCGCTACGTTTCCCCAATGCAGAGGAGGCCACAACAGGAACAGCAGATACAGTATACCATATTAGCAGATGTGCAGGTGAACATCTGCTTGATGTGGAAAGTCTTCTTGGGGCCTGGGATGGGGGTGAGGGGGAGGATGTAGGGGCAGGTATAGCACTTACTGTGGTTGCAGGGAAAAGTGCTAGGTGTGGTGGGGCTGGAGAGGAGTGTGGAGCGGACAAGAGTGTCCCGGATAGAGTGGTCCCCCTGGAAAGCAGATAAGGTTGGGGAGGGAAAAATGCCTTTGGCGGTGTGGTCGGATTGCAGATGGCGGAAGTGTCGGAGGATGATGCGCTTGATCCGGAGGTTGGTGGGGTGGTACGAGAGGACGAGGTGGATTCTGTTTTGGTTGTTATTGCAGGGAGGGTGTGTGAGGGATGAGTTGCGGGAGATGCGGTCGAGGGCATTATTGACCACTGAGGGGGGAAAGTTGTGATCCTTGAAAAATGAGGACATCTGAGATGTTCGGGAGTGGAATGCCTCCTCCTGGGAGCAGATGTGGTGGAGATGAAGGAATTTGGAGTAGGGATGGCATTTTTGCAGGAAGGTAGGTGAGAGGAGGTGTATTCTAGGTAGTTGTGGGAGTCGGTGTGCTGGAAATGGATATCGGTTTCCAGGTGTTCGCCAGAGATGGAAACAGAGAGGACCAGGAAAGAGAGAGAGGTATTAGAGATAATCCAGGTGAACTTAAGGTTGGGGTGGAAGGTGTTGGTGAAGTGGATGAACCTATCGAGCTCCTTGTGGGAGCACAAGGCAGCGCCGATACAGTCATTAATGTAACGGAGGAAGAGGTGGGGTTTCGGGCCAGTGTAGTTATGGAAGAGGGATTGTTCCATGTAACTTTCAAAAAGGCAGGCATAGCTTGGACCCATGCAGGTACCCATGGCCACCCCCTTTGTCTGTAGGAAGTGGAAGGAATTGAAAGAGAAGTTGTTGAGGGTGAGGATGAGCTCAGCTAAGTGGATGAGGGTATCAGTGGAGGGGGACTGGTTGGGCCTGCGGGACAGAAAGAAGCGGAGAGCCTTTAGACCACATGCATGCGGAATGCAGCTGCGTAGGGACTGGATGTCCATGGTAAAGATGAGGTGTTGAGGACCAGGGAATTGGAATTTTTGGAGGAAGTGGAGGGTGTGGGTGGTGTCATGGACGTAGGTAGGGAGTTCCTGGACCAAGGGGAGAAAATGGAGTCGAGATATGGAGATAAGTTTGGTGGGGCAGGAGCAGGCGGAGACAATGGATCAACCAGGGCAGTCAGGTTTGTGGATTTTCGATAGAAGCGGGCAGTGCGGGGTTGGGGAACGATGAGGTTGGAAGCTGTGGGTGAGAGCTCACCTGAGGTGATGAGGTCGTGGTTTGGGAGATGAAGGTTTGGTGGTTTTGGGTGGGGTCATGATCAAGGGGGCGGTAGGAGGAGGTGTCAGAGAGTAATGTGATTTGTTGATTTTGGCAAGGCAAATCAGGGCAGGACTTAAACACTTAATGGTAGCATCCTGGGCAGTGTTGCCGAATAAAGAGACTATCGGTTGCAGGTGTATAGTTCCTTAAAGGTGGAGACACAGGGAGACAGGGTAGTGAAGAAGGCATTTAGTATACTTGCCTTTATTGGTCAGTGAATCAAGTATAGGAGTTAGGATGTCATTGTTATGGCTTTACCAGGCTTTGGTTAGGCTACTTTTGAAATACTGCCTTCAGTTCTGGTCTTCCTGCCACAAGAAAGATATTGTTAAACTTCAAATGGTGTAGAAGACGTTTACTTGGATATTGCTTGGGTTGGAGGGTTTGAGCTACAGGGAGAGGCTGATTCGGCTAGGCCTGCTTTTCCTTGGTGCGTCAGAGGTTGAGGGATGACCTTATTGAGGTTTCTAAAATCATGAGGGGCATGGATAGGCTGAATAGTCAAGGCCTTTTTCCCAGGGTAAGGGAGTCCAAAACTAGAGGGCATAGGTGTAGGGTGAGAAGGGAATAATATAAAAGGGACCTAAGGGGCAACATTTGCAGAGCGTGGTATATGTATAAGGAATGAGCTGCCAGAGGAGGCTAGTACAATTGCAACATTTAAAAGCCATGCAAATAGATACATGAATAGCAAGGGTTTAGAGGGACATGGGCCAAATGCTGGCCAATGCAACTAGATTAATTTAGGATATCAGGTCGACTTGGACGAATTGGAGCAAAGGGTCTGTTTCCATCCTGTACAACTTTGTGACACTGTGACTTTCCCTTCAAGTGAGGTCAGGTAATCTTCATGTTACACCATTACCAGTTGTCTATCTCTCTCTCTCTCTCTATATGGACTGGTAAGACAATGGTGATTTTAGTATTTTTAATAATATCCAATGGGATGTCATATCTAGTTGTGAGTTAGCCTAACAACTAGCCCCTGGAAAGGCGGACTATGTTATAGAAACAGCCAGAACACCGTCTGTAGAAAAAGGAACCTTTTGACCTTTCAAGTCAGTTTTATTATTCAGTTACATCATGGCTGTAATGCAGTTTAAAAGATAGAATGGTTTTATATTATTTGACTCAGAAAAGAAACAGAAAACAGTAATTGCAAATTAATTGATAAATATTGAGTGAAGTCTTACTCTCATCTCTGGTTGGGAGTAATTTTAACTTATGTGTCTGAAATAGGTGATTGTGAATTGGCGGCCTGTTTCCTATCTTTCCGTATTTTGATTTGTGATGACTTCAAAATCAATATGAATGCAGTAAATAGAACATCAGCCACAACAGTAAAGAGATTTAAAAAAACAGCTAAATAGTGTGCATTAGATAAAAGAAGAGACTGTATCAGCTCCGACCTTATTTCCTGGAGTTTAGAACAATGAGGATGGGGCCTCATAGAAACCTATAAAATCTAACAGGACTAGATAGGGTAAATGCGGGAAGAATGTTTGCAATGATCAAGAAGTTTAGAACCAGTGATCACAGTTTGAGGTTATGGTAGACAATTTAGAACTGATTTGAGAAATTTCTTCCCCCAGATAGTAGTAAGCGGTTGGAATTCTTTGCCACAGAAAACTGTTGAAAACAAAACATTGAATTTTTTTTTCAAGAGAGAATTAGATATAATTCTTAGGGGTAATGGGATCAAAGAATATACAGAAAAAATGTGAACAAAGTCCTCAGTTGGTTGATCAGCCATGATTATATGGAATGATGGGGCAAGGAAGATTGAACAGCTGAATAGCCTATTCCTGCACCTACTTTCTATGTTTCTTTTATCACAAATGAGTCGAGCATTGGTTGAGTGGGAAGCCTTTCCTGCTAATAAATTCAGTTGTGATATATTCTGGCACTGTCAATGGTGCACGTGTCAAGTTTACGTTTACTGTGTCTGCATCTGAGTGTAGCCATCTTTATTGGACAGCCCCACAGCCTGGGCTGTAGCACTGACCTAATCACAGGGAAAAGAGATGAAATGTGAGAATCTTATACATATTTTGTTTGAAATATCCTTGTTTATTCTTAAGTTTGGGAGATTCTGCACTGGACTATGGTGAATCTTTGGAACGAGCAGTCACCAGTATGAGATGTCCATCCACACCTCTGAGCGCTAAGGCTGTCTTCATTAGTATTGTACTTGGCTATTATACTCTGCTGAATGACTGTGCTTAGTTGTGTATACTGAAGTCTGCCTGGAGGACGTTTACCCGAAGATCCGAAGCCAAATGCCCTTGAGTACTGAAGTGTTCATCCACTGGGAGGGAACATGCCTATCTGACGATTGTGTTGTGTGGTGCCCTTTCATCCATTGTCGTAGCATCTGCATAGTTTCACCAATATACCATGCCTTGGGGCATCCTTACCTGCAGTGTATAGGTTAGACAGCGTTGGCCAAGTCATATGAGTATCTGCCATGCACACGGTGGATGGTGTTCCCACGTTTGATGGTAGTATCCATGCCGATGATCCGATCTTGCAGATTTTGCCATGACAGAGCCGAATGGTGTTGTCGTTGATATTGTTCTGAAGGCTGGTTAGTTGCTGTGAACAATGGTCTGTTTTAAGTTTGTCGATTGTTTGAAGGCGAAAAGTGGAGGCACAGGGAAGGTCTTGACGAGGTGCTCATCGTTATTGACTATGTGTTGAAGGCTGCGAAAGACATGACATAGTTTCTCTGTTCCCGGGAAGTCTTGGATGACAAAGGGTGCCCTATCAGTCATCTCCCATGTCTGTCTTCTGAGGAGGCCATTATGGTTTTTCTGAACAGATCCTGTGTATGTGTAAGGCTTGACTGGAGGGAATGGCTTTTTTAATATGTTTGGGGTGGAAGCTAGAGAAATGCAGCATTGTGAGGTTATCCATTGGCTTGCAATAGAGTGAGGTATTGAGGTGTCAGTCCTTGATGGAGATGCATGTGTCCAAAAATGAGACTGATTCTAAAGAGTAGTCCATGGTGAGTCTGGTGCTGGGATGAAACTTGTTGATATCTCTACGTAGTTGTTTCAGCGATGCCTAGCCATGAGTCCAACGGGAGAAAATGTCGTCAATGTATTTAGTGTATAGAGATAGTAGGGACTGCAGATGATGGAGAAGCTGAGAAAGCAAGGTGTAGAACTGGGTGAACACAGCAGGCCAAGCAGCATCAGAGGAGCAGGAAGGCTGACGTTTCAGGCCTAGACCCTTCTTTTTTTGGAAGAAGGGACTAGGCCTGAAACATCAGCTTTCCTGCTCCTCTGATGCTGCTTGGCCTGCTGTGTTCATCCAGCTCTACACCTTGTTATCTTATATAATGTATATAGTTGGTCGGAGGTCCTGTACAGTAAATAAATCTGATTTGAACTTGTCCATGAAAATGTTGGCATATTGGGGTGCAAATCTGGTTCCCATTGCTGGTTGTTGAAGGTGAAGACATTATGGACGAGGATGAAGCAGATGAATTGTAGGATGGCATTTGGAAATTGGCAGTTATTGGTACTGAGTACTGATGGTGTTGCAGCAATGCAGTTGTCGTGGGGAATTCTGGTATAGGGTGCCAAAACATCCATTGTGATGAGGAATGTTCCTAGTTCGATTGGTCTCTGGGTGCTGAGTTTCTATAAGAAATTTGTAGTTTCGTGACAGAAACTGGGGACTCCCTGTACAATAGGTTTCAAGATGCCCTCAATGTAGAGAGGTTCTCACATAGGGTGCCATTGCCTGATATGATGGAACATCCAGGTGTGTTGGCCTTGTGTGTCTTCAGAAAGCAGTAGAAGTCCACTAAGCAGGATGTGTGTGTGTAGGGTACTCTGAAGGACTGGAGCAAAAGTCTTGATTAGTCTTTTGAGGTCATGGGTGTGTTCTTTGGTTGGATCAGCAAGTAGTTTTGTGTAGTGTTCCTGGTTGTTCAGTTTCTGTATACTTCCTTGCAGTAGTCCATTCTGTTCTGTCTGACAATGGCTCATCTTTTGTCTGCTGGTTTGATGACAATGTAGCAGTTGGCCTTGAGAGCATGGATGGCGTTACATTGTGCTTGGGTGACGTTTTGTGCTACCTCGTGAGTGCAGCTGATGAGTCTGGCGTTCCTGCATTCTCTGACAGCTTTAGCATACATGTCAAGCCCAGAGCAATGATCCTGTGGAGGGGCCCAATTCACCTCCTTCTTTGGCTGCTCCACCATGGATCTCTCTGTTGACTGTCCCAGTTCATTGGTTGTCTCATTGGGCTGGCTGCTGACATCTAGGAAGAATTCCTGGACTCTCATTCGTCTGATGAATTTCTCTCTATCTGCCCCGAGACCAATAGGGTCCAATTTGGTGGTGGGGCAGAAATTGAACCCTTGGCTGAAAACTCTGATCTCATCCAGTTGAAGGGTGTGGCCAGATAAATTGATGATGGGTTTTCCCGTGGTGGTACATTTTTCAACTGTGCTACCAGGGGAGGCTTGGCTACTGCTGGAGGTATTGCCAAGTTTCTCCTGTTTCTTGTTCTTGGAGTGCATGTAGGTGGTAGAGTTCCATTATGTCATCAACTTGGCAATGTCTCATAACTGTACTACTGTATACTGAGCACAGGCAGAGAATATGGTCTCTATCTCAATTTCAAGATTATAGTACCTGCTGTAGAATTGGTGTGCAAGGTAATTGAGGAGTTTGTGAGAGATACAGCAAAAAAGTCTCGTGGGAACACCACCCACCACATGCACAGCAAATACCCAAGTGGCTCAACCAATCCCATATGCCGCAGGCAAGGATGCCCCGAGGCATGGTATATTGGCAAAACCACGCAGACCATCTCTCATACACATACTCACACACTCACAGAGACCCTCTCTCGTACACATACACACTAATTCTCTCAAGCACGCACAGACACGCTCTCTCTCTCACACACGCGCACAAACACACTCGTGTATAAATCTATGGGGTGAATTTGAATTTGAAAATTTATAGTTGCAGATACATGCTATTTTATTCAAAAAGTGCACAATTTGTAGACAGCCAGTGTAGCATTTTATAAATTCTTACTTTGGAAATAAAACCAGCCTGACTCCAAGTTAAGACACAGCCAAATCCTAAACAAGGCCCCACACCTAAAATGCATTGTCTGACCTGAGAAGTCATCTCTGGTATACTAATAAAATCCTTACTTATCTTGGGGCAGTGACTTGAAAGAAATTCTGGGATTTGCATATTAATGTGTTATAACTGATTAAAAATTTAACAGCCATCTTAGGTTTATTCAATGCATTCGCATCAGTTGTATAACCCTTTGATCTTTTGCTTATAAATCCTGTGTCAGATGCCACCTCTCTGACTCCTGAAGAAGGAGTGAGACTCCAAAAGCTGTGTCTTCAAATAAACGTTTGGACTATAACCTAGTGTCATGTAATGTTGACCTTGTTCACCCTAGTCCACCACCAGCACCTTCATATCATATTAAACTCCATGCTTACATTTGGAGTTGTTCCCCCTTTAATTCAGCCACTCACTAGACTTGAATTGCCTACTTTCTCCAACACAACACGAACTGGCCCTTGACATTTACTGCCAAGCCCCCAGGAGTGATGTGCCTCCTACTAATTCAGTCTAACTTGTGAGCTCTGCCCCAACTGAACATGGCCAAGATCACTGACTGATATCTGTACAGCTCCCTGACTAACTTATTGGTAATCCCTGGACTTGACCTACAGGACTAATTGTAGTGTAATACTTGAGTGGAAGGACCCAGTTTCCCTTACCCTGATTGCACCAAGTGCCAACTGACCACAGCCAATCCCCTGGAGTGCGTCAAACGATACATTTTACTATATGTGGCAGTATGCCCTGACTTCAATCCACTAAGAACTACTAACCTTAGACTTTCAGAGCAACCATTTTGTTGAAGCACATGCAGTGTGCCTCGTAAGCTGCTGACATGTGCTGTAAGTGTTACACTGAGGTAATGTGATATCAAACAATAACATATTCACCCACTTGAATGTTCAGTATTGGCACCCATGACATGCCACCGTCTTTCTGTCTGTACTAAGAAGCAAATCAGGCCAGATTTCCTATGACCCTGTAAGTTCTGTTTGAAGTAGGAATGCACAAAAATGGAAGGCAACATAAGGCAGAGTGTCCAAGTAAGCGTTAAGTGAGTGAGTGCTAAGAAAACAAGTTAAAAGCCACAAAATGCACCCTGCGCAGATGCATTAAATGCATTAAATGAGTGTGTCCTCTACGCGCAGAGTAACCTGGCTAGAGCATTGCACTGTAAGTTGTTGATGAACTCTGAAGCATAGTAATGTAATGTATTAGTACTTAGCCTGAGAGCAGCCATGATGATGATATGGTGAAGCTGGTATTTTGTCAGTGGCGACTTAGATTAACAGAGTAGAACAGTTGCTGCCCATGGCATGTGCAATGAGATATTGCTGAATGGACCTTAACAAACTGTCCTGACTTTAAGGTTGGAAATTGACACTTGTCAAACTTCTCATCAATGCATGAAGAATTATGAATTGTATACAAATGAAACAAGATTAAATAACTAATGATGAGATGCAAATACACGGAAATAAAGTGGCCACCCATTACAAGCATAATCTTCATCTAGCCATTGACACTCTGAGGGATAACTCAGACTAATTTTCTCAATGTTGATAATCAAATATTTTCATTCTTGCCATATTTTTCCAAATTTCTTGCCGTTGTCCATGTTGTCCAAATCCTGGGAAAGACCCACCCATCAGCTAGTCGTACTCACTTTGTTTAATTCCTGAGATGTGCAAGTTTTGTTCAACACATGTAGCCCTGCAGCATGCTTCCAACCAATAGCTGAGATTTGGAATTTCTTTCCATTTCAGACTGATATGAGTACATTCTTCGCGCAGAAATAAATCCTTGAAATTCCCTAGGACTGTGCAGACTATTGAGTACATTCAAGTCAGTGATTGATAGAGTTCTATGTATTAAAAATATCAAAAGACAGGGAGATTTTGCAGAAAAATGGCAATAAGATACACGATCAGCAATGAAGTAGGCTCAGAGGACTGAATGACCTACTCCAGTTTCTGTGTTCTGTGTCCCTTAAGATCATAATATTCTACATACAAAAAAGGCACTGCAGCAGTTCAGGAAGGCAGCTTACCATTAGCTTATCAAATACACAGAGGTCGGCAACAATACTGACCTTGCTAGCAATGCTTACATTATAAAGCATTTAATAAGAAGCCTGCAGTCAATTTAAGTGCCTCTTACATCAATATTTTTAAAGGCTGACTGGAAAGTTCTATTTAATCTTCAGAACTCATGCCATCAAGAGCAGGGCAGCTGCATGGAGATGACCCACTGGTGGCAGACAGGAGGCTAATGCTTCAGACAATTTCTAAAGACACCACTGCTCCTACTACCTGAGCATTGGCAGCCATGGGAAGCAGCCTGTATTCCAGAATGGTGGCCTAGTTAATTAGTTTGCAATGTCTAAGAGTTTGATTGACGGTCTGTTATGACTGGGCGAGTAAAGGTGAATCAGCTCCTCTTGTTTTGCCCCCTCAGGTTATCAAGGTCGGTTGTCAGGTAGAGGAGGGTGTAACCATGAGTGAGGCATGTAAGATGATCCAGAGGACTGCCGCACAGGAGCCTCACCTTCTGCAATTGTCCAACAAATGTGAGGTTTATTCAACTTGTTTGAATGAGAGTGAGGGTTGCAAATGGATGAGCTAACTGACCATGTCACATTGAAAGAGGAAGCCATTCAAGTGGGGATTGAGCAAGAAGAAATGTAGTTGTAGTAGAGAACAGTACAAGGAGGAGTATTTATGCTGTTCTCTGCAGTAAACAGAACAGAATTAGTTTTATTGTCACATGTAATTTCTTGAGTGTAGTGAAAAATTTATGAGTAGCCACTTACAAGGTGCGATCTTAGGTACCAAGGCACCGAGGTAAGATTCTTAATTACAGATTCTTAGGAAGAAAAATTAGAAAAATAAAGAAATTAAAGTCCAGCAATAAATTAGAAAAATAGGGAAATAAGAATTCAGAATAGCAATACTTCCAACCCAGACCATGCCAGGGGCTGGGTTTCACCTCAAGGCTGGGAGTCAAGTCCACACTGAAGCCAGCAGTTCGAGTCCACACTGAGGCCAGGAGTCCAATTCATGCTGAGGCTGGGAGTTCGAGTCCACACTGAGGCCAAGAGTTCAAGATCATACTGAGGCTGGGAGTCAGAACCATGCTAAGGTTAGGCGTTCGTGTCCATGCTGAGGCTAGGGGCTTGAGACCATGCGGACCGTGGGAGTCCAGTTCACCCTGAGGCCGGGAATTCGAGTCCATGCTGATGCCGGGAATTTGAATCCACGCTGAGCCGTGAGTTTGAGTCCGTGCTGAGGCTGGGAGCTCAAGACCATGCTGAGGCCAGGACTTGAATCCATACTGAGGCTGGGAGTTTGAATCCATTGCTGAGGTCAGGAGTTCAAGTCCACACTGAGCCTAGGAGTTGGAATCATGCTGAGGCCTGGAGTCCGCACTGGCTTTCACCCCAAACATCACCAATACCATCCAAGGACAGGAGATGAAAAGAAAAAGAAAATAATACAGGAAAAGAGAGAGAAAAGAAGAAAAGAAACAATCGGAGCGGACAAGCTCCATCTCAGGAGTCCTACTACGCCACCATCTTGAAGACTATTATTTTCTCAAAAGCTGGCATCCAAGTGGTTGTGTCATCCGCCTGGTGCTGGGGTTTAGGATATCTGATCCGGGGAATATGCAATGGGAAGGGGAGAATCCAGTGGTCAACATTGGTATCAACAAGATAGGTAAAACAGAAAAAGAGATTCTGCTGTGGGAATATGAGATGCTTGGTGCTAAACTGGGTAGCAGAACCTCAAAGGTACTTTTCACTAGATGATTACCTGTGCCATTTGCAGATTGATCGGGCAGATAAAATTAGAGTTGGTATGTGAGATGGCAGGGAAAATACAATCTGTAGCATTAGAATATTCTACACCTGACCTATACTGAGACTGATGTTAGCCACCTGGCTAGGGAAACAGTAAGGCCTTTAAACTAAAAAAGGGTGCATGAGGGATCAATCTTGGGTAGATGTAGCAAATCAAGGGCCAGAGTCAAGGCAGGAGAGCAAAATAGGAATATGGCAAACACCAATGGCAGCAAGCACTTGTTAATGAGCATAACAAGGTATAGAGCTGGATGAACACAGCACGACAAGTGTTTCTTTGTTTTCATTTGCCTCTGGTGGCATCTGATAGACATTGAGGAGTGAATGAGCTGGTGTTCTGTCCAGTGGTCATCTGCACTGCTCATTGCTTCGGCAATGAGGGCATCCTTTTGTCTCAAGATTGAATGATGACGCAGTCAATCATTTGCTAATAGAATTATAGAGATGTACAGCACGGAAATAGACCCTTTGGTGCAACTCATCCATGTTGACCAGATATCCTAAATTCATCTAGTTGCATTTGCCAGCATTTGGCCTCTATCCCTCTAAACCTTCCCTATTCATATACCCATCCAGACACTTCTTAAATGTTGTAATTGTACCCGCCACCGCTACTTCTTCTAGCAGCTCATTCCAAACGTGCACCACCCTCTGAATGAAAAAGTTGCCCCTTCAGTCCCTTTTATATCTTACCCCTGTCACCTTAAATCTATGCCCTCTAGTTTTGGACTCCCCAGCCACAGAGAAAAGACCTTGCCTATTTACCTTATCATGCTCCTCATGATTTTATAAACTTCTATAAGGTCGCCATCAGCCTCTGATGCTCCGGGGGAAAATAACCCAACCCTTTTTAGCCTCTCCCTCTTGCTCAAACTCTTTCCTGAACCCTTTCAAGTTTCACAACATGCTTCCCAAAGCAGAGAGCCCAGAATTACACACAGTATTCCTTAAGTGGCTGAACCAATGTCCTGTACATTCACAACATATCCTCCCAACTCAATGCATTGACCAATAAAGGCAAGCATACCAAATGCCTTCTTCAATATCCGTCTCCATTTTCAAGGAACTATGAACCTACACTCCAAGGTCTCTTTGTTCAGCAACAATCCCCAGGACCTTACCATTAAGTGTATAAGTCCTGCACTGATTTGCCTTTCCAAAATGCAGCATCTCACTTTTATCTAAATGAAACTCCATCTGCCACTCCTCGGCTCATTGATCCATCCAATCTAGATCCTGTTGTACCCTAAGGTAGCCTTCTTAGCTGTCCACTATACCTCTAATTTTAATGTCATCTGCAAACTTACCAACCATACCTCCTATGTTCATCCAAATCATTTATGTAATTGACAAAAAACAGTGGACCCACCACTGGTCCTTGTGGCCACCACTTTTTAAAATTTTATTTTCATAGAATCCCTACAGTGTGGAAACAGGCCCTTCCACCCAACAAGTCGGCACCGACTCTTGGAGCATCCCACCCAGACAACCTACCTAACCAACACATCCCTGAACGTTATGGGCAATTAGCATGGCCAATCCGCCTGACCTGCGCATCTTTGGACTGCAGGAAGAAACCAGAGCACCTGGAGGAAACCCACACAGACACAGAGAGATAATAAAGTGTGAAGCTGGATGAACACAGCAGGCCAAGCAGCATCTCAGGAGCACAAAAGCTGACGTTTCGGGCCTAGACCCTTCATCAGAGAGGGGGATGGGGTGAGGGTTCTGGAATAAATAGGGAGAGAGGGGGAGGCAGACCGAAGATGGAGAGAAAAGAAGATAGGTGGAGAGGACAGTATAGGTGGGGAAGTAGGGAGGGGATAGGTCAGTCCAGGGAAGACGGACAGGTCAAGGAGGTGGGATGAGGTTAGTAGGTAGGAAATGGAGGTGCGGCTTGGGGTGGGAGGAAGGGATGGGTGAGAGGAAGAACAGGTTAGGGAGGCAGAGACAGGCTGGGCTGGTTTTGGAATGCAGTGGGGGGAGGGGACGAACTGGGCTGGTTTTGGGATGCGGTGGGGGAAGGGGAGATTTTGAAGCTGCTGGAGTCCACATTGATACCATTGGGCTGCAGGGTTCCCAAGCGGAACATGAGTTGCTGTTCCTGCAACCTTCGGGTGGCATCATTGTGGCACTGCAGGAGGCCCATGATGGACATGTCATCTAAAGAATGGGAGGGGGAGTTGAAATGGTTCGTGACTGGGAGGTGCAGTTGTTTATTGCGAACTGAGCGGAGGTGTTCTGCAAAGCAGTCCCCAAGCCTCCGCTTGGTTTCCCCAATGTAGAGGAAGCCACACCGGGTACAATGGATACAGTATACCACATTGGCAGATGTGCAGGTGAACCTCTGCTTAATATGGAAAGAGAGAACTTGCAAACTGCACATAGACAGTCGCCTGAGAGTGGAATTGAACCCAGGTCCTTGGCACTGTGAGGCAGCAATGCTAACCACTGAGCCACTGTGCTACCCTGGTCACAGGCCTGAAGTCTGAAAAGCAAACCTCCACTCCTACTTTGTCATCTACGTTCGAGCCAGTTCTTTATCCAAGTAGCTGGTTCTCCCTGTATACCCTGTGATCTATCCTTGCCAGCCAATCTACATAAGGAACCTTGTTGCCTTATTGAAATCCATATAGATTACACCCACCGCTCTTTAGACACCTTTATGTGTTTTAGCACCTGATCCTCTGTAAAATGAACATTTTTCAAGATCTAACAATTTGTTTCCCCATATTCTCTATCTTCCATAGCCTTCTCCACAATTATCACTGATGCAAAATACTTGTTTAATATGTAACCCACCTATTGCAGTTCCACACATAGTTGGCCTTGCTGATCTTTAAGGAACCCTAATCTCACCCTAGTTATCCTTTTGTCCTTAATGTATTTGTAGAACCCCTTAAGATTCTCCTTAACCCTATTTACCAAAGCTATTTCATGTCCGTTTTTGCCATCTTGATTTCCCTCAAGTGTACTCCTACTGCCTTTATGCTGTCTAGGAATTCACTCAATCCCTGCCATCTGTATCTGACATATGCTTCCTTCTTTTTCTTGACTAAAACCTCAATTTTTAGTATTTTGATAGTGAATGCCTCAACGAAGTCCTAACTTTGTCTTTTAGGCGGAGCCATGTGTTGGTCACCAACTGATGTTCCACAAGAGAATCCATTTGGTTGCAATTCCCAAATCTTTTCTTTTCAATGGTTCTTTTCCAGAGGCGAGCATTCTTTCCAACCCTGGCATTCGAGTCACAGAGTCATTGAGCTGTACAGCATTAAAAGAGATTCTTTAGTCCAACTCTTCCATGCCAACCTAAATCCTAAATAAATTGAGTCCCATTTGCCAGCATTTGGCCCATATCCCTGTAAACCCATCCTACTCATACCCATCCAGATGCCTTTTAAATGTTGGAATTGTTCCAGCCTCCCACCATTTCCTCTGGCAGCTCATTCCGCACACGCAGCACCCTCTGCATGAAAAAATTGCTTCTTAGGTCCATTTTAAATCTCCCCCGCCCCACCTCACCTTAAACCTATGCCCTGTAATTTTGGACTCCCCCACCTTGGGGAAAAGATCTTAGCTGTTCACTGTACCCATTCCCCAAAGATTTTTATCTTCCTGAGGAATGTTTGTGAATATGTTGTCCAGGGTGGAGTAGAAGCCTTCTGGATATGGTATCTATAATATCAAGGGTTGGAGAATAGACACTCATGAGCATTGCCTGCTGGTTCTTGGCAAATTTAGATGGAGAAACATGAGGTGATTATTGAAACTAGCAGGAAACTCTGAGAGTCGATTTATGAGTTTGTTCTTGATTTTGACTCCAGTTCCATATATCGTGGGTTGATCCTTTAATTTCCTCTCCAGACAAGGTGTAAAAATATCCTTCTTCCCTGACTGACCTTAATCTGCTCTTTAAGTCTTCTTCAGGGCAGCGACATCATTGTTGACATGCCCAAGTTTACAGGCAACAAAGGCAGTTCAGTTCTTCATTCCAGACATTGCCCATGAGGGTTTGTACATTCCGAGATTGAGTTTAACTTTGGTGTTCAGTTTGGAAGTAGATGTGCCTGCTGAATGTATTTTTCCAGCCAAGTTGGTGATGGAATGAAGTAGTTTTAGGGCACATTTTCTAGCCTTGCGGTGTAAGCAAGGTGGATCCTGAAGGTGGCTGTTCCGTCGTGAACAAAGCTGTTGAAATGCTCTCCTGTTCCTATTCCAAGAGCGAAATGATTGAATCATATCCCATCACCTATGTGCCAGCCTGAAGCTACAGACTTCCAGACTCCCACATCAACAGGCACACTGTCCTTCATCAAGACAGATTGAGTTCCAGAGAGGTAGGGGGTTGAACTCCCCTAGATACTCACCTTGTAAGGAATATCTTTTAAAATGGGAATACTGTTGTACATCAGTAGACACACTGTCCTTGACCAGGATCTACTCAATTCCAGCGGCAAGGAAACCTCAAGAACTGGGGATCTCCCTGCTGCTGTAGTCTTCACCTACTATCACAGCCATTAATAGATATCTTCCGCCTGGATTGCCATTGCTAGAACATATTTGTTTCAAGTCAATTTTAGTTTGGAGCTGTGAACTGAGAAATATGAGATGAAAATGACTTGTGGTCCTTGTGATACAGGAGGTTCTGCTAAAATGCATGTTTCATTAACGTAAATTAGCTGTAATGCGATTGATGAATAGTGCATGCAAACTTTCTGCTGTACTGGTATGGCAATTTCCCTACCACACAATTTTCTATAGCACGAATCTTCACAACAATGCAACAATTGCATTTTAGGAGAACTACCTGTAGCTTGTGGTGAAAGGAAAAGAACACACCAAAACAAGCTCAGAGATAGTAGGAATTGCCGATGCTAGAGACCAAGATAGCAAGGTGTGGCACTGGATGAACAAGCTTTTGTTGGTTTGTAAGGCCAGGCCTGGGGGTTAATTGCAGACTAATTCTTGATCAAAAAAGTTCCTAGGGACACAGTAATGCCGGGATGAGCATTGTGTTAAAACAGACAGCAGAAATTGACTGTTAATGAGGTCAGGACCTAGGAATTGGTTCCAACACACTCAGAAGAGACTCTGTATTGAGATGCTGAAAGGTAATTTAGGCCTTGGTAAAAGACAGTCAGTTCTACCAGGGCAAGCACCAGAGTTGAAAATATGTTTTGAACGATGTTGTCGGTGGGGATGAGTTTAGCTGCTGACAATGCAATATGAAGTTTGAAAGCTGTCTGCCTAATCTCTCACACCAGCTTCTGGAAGCCCGCAGAATAGAAAACTGAGTTAGAAGTATTACTACCTGTACCAGAGTGAGCTGAATAGGTGACCCCGATCAACGTTTCCAGAAACCAGTGCTTTTACTCCGCCCTATTCAAAGCAACAACCAGAGGAATCCACGTCTGTGCCTGTGAAATAAAACATCCTGAAAACCATTTAAGTAACCTGGCCAATTTTGTTATTTTCTTTTATTTATCCCTTAAATGTGTTTGTTTGCCTGTCTGTCTTTTGTATGAATGGGAACTAAAAACAAATGTTTCGGGTTTCAAGCATCAACATTCATTAAGTTACCATGTTGTTTAACTTTTCTGTGCTAAAGTTATTGCGTATTTAATTAAGTGTTAAGACATTTGTTTGAGGTACAAAACCAGTGCCTGGAATGAATTAATGTCGAAGTCTGGGATTGGCCGTTCAAAAGTCTAGCTAGGAACCATTCGACTAACTATTGGGGGTCTTCAATTATCTTGTTTTTGACTGTGTTGCAACTGCAAAATGAGAAAGGCTGATTTGGTCTGATAGTCTGTTTCCATACCACAATATCGTTGAAGACTTGTTTTGGATTGAGCTTTGTGTGCTTCCTCCCCACCGATCTTACCATTATGACTGACCTTTCTGGGAGTTGAGAACTCCTGATTGCATCAGTGTTGGTATCAATAGAGCACTCAAGCATCTCTGCCGCAATAAGGTGGCAATCTAAGGAAAAGATGGGAAATGAAGGTTAGAAAATGTCAGAAGGGACGGAGAGAAAAACCTAATCCTATACCAAATATGTTTGATTACGAAATGTATAACTAAAGGATGTATATCTAAATGCAGCTAGCATTCATAGCAAAATAAATGACAATTCATTTTGAAGTAAACACATTAGATCTGATAGCAATTAAGATGACATGTCGACAAAATCACAAAGTCTGGGTCCTGAATATTGAGGAGAATAAGATATTCAAGAAGAAAGGAAGATACGTAAAGATTGCGACATAACATTCTTACTCCAAGATGACGTTAGTGCAGTAGTTAGAGATGACCTTGGTTCAGGTGATCAAGATGTAGCATCGGTTTGGCGGAGATGAGGCATCATGGGAGAAAGTAGCCGTAAAATATACAGGAGGAAATATTGAACACCTGTGAGGGCAATGGTCAAGGGTGATTAAGGATGATTTTAATCTGCATCTCAACACGGAAAAATCAGATTAACAGGAGTAGCTGGCATAAAAAGCTCATAGAATGCATTTCTGGAATGTTCTGGAATCAGAGACCAATTTATATTAGACTTTGTATTGTGTAATGAGACAGGATTAATTCATGATCCCACAGTAAAAGAGAAGAAGAGGGTCTAAGAATAGTTTTTTTTAAACTTAAATAGGAGCCATTTTGTGGGCTTGAAAGCTAAACTGGCTTACTACACTAGGAGAGATATTAACAGAGAAACAGTGTCAGACATTTAAGAAGATACTTCTGAATACTCAGAACAAGTACATTCCTATTAAAAAGAAAAGTTCTGAAGAGAAGATCCACCATCTTTGGTTAACTAAAGAAGTTAGGAGTTTTTACAGGTATTTAAAAAGGAAAAGAATAAGTGACTGCCAGTTCTGTGAAATATGAAAAAGTTAGTTAATATTGGATAATAAAGAAATGGAAGATAAATTGAAGAAATAATTTTGCTTTTGTTTTCATTATAGAGATTGCAAAAATATTGCAGTAATTGCTGTTAATCAAGAAGAGAGAAACTTAATAAATCACCAAGGAATTGGTACTAAGCAAATGATAAAGCTACAGACTAAAAGGTCCTAGGGCCTTAAAAGAGGTGACTAATAAAGTTGTAGATGCATTGGTGTTAATTTTCAAGAATTCCTGAGATTCTGGACGTTCCACCATACTGGAACATAGCGGATATAAAATCAATAAGCCAGTTACCTTGATGTCTGTCACGAGGAAGGTGTCAAAATCTATTAGGAGGTCACAGCTGGGCACTCAGAAATATTCATATTAATCAAAAAGAGTCATCATGGTTTTCTGAATGATAAATTATGCTTAACCAAATTATTGATGTTCTTTGAAGGAGTAAAACGTGTAGTGGATAAGAGGGAACCCATTGATGTATTGTACTTGGATTTCCATAAGGCATTTGACAAGATGCCACTTGAAGGGTTTTTCCACTTTAAAGTGAAGCACCTGATTTGGATGGTTCCAAACTAGCATGGGTAGAAGATTGCCTGGCAAGCAGAAAGCAGAGAATATGCAAAAGTAAATCATTTGTTGTTCAGCAGAGCGTGATGAATAGAGACCTATTGGTGTCTATGCTGGTGCGTCAACATTTTACAATTCATGTCAATGACTTAGACGAGAGTACAAAGGCATGGCAGCTCAAAGGCATTTCAGAAGAGACGAAGAGGAATAGGAGAATTTGTTGGGAAGACAAGATAAGGATGTTGCAGAGCAATATGCACAGGTTGAATGAGTGGGCAAAAATCTGGCAAATGGAATATTAATGTGCAAAAATGTAAAATTGTTCATTTTGGCAGGGAGAATAAAAACAGCAGCATATTATTTAAGCAGAGAATGATTGCACAATTCTGAAGTACACAGGGACCTGTGTACTCTGGTATGTCTGCCACAACATGTTACTAGGTGCTGCAAGTAATTAAGAAAAGTGGAATGTTATCCTTTAGTGTGAGAAGAATGTGTAAAGACCATGTCATTTTTTTTGTGTTTTCAAAGACTACGAACTGAAATGACAAAGCGCTGTTTTAAAGCCAGTGTTTGAACAGGTGGCAGTATGTTTTGAAGTCAACATAACCTAACACCTTGCCAGACATCATGGAAACAGCTGATCAAGCATTTATTGAAGTTTGCATTGCAGACTATTTGGATGCGAATGAATGTACAGAGGCAGCTTTTGCTGGTAACAAGAAGTTGATTAGTTACCAGACTCGTGACCAGTTATCAGTATCAGAAACCTTTTTGCCTGTGATTTATTTCCAGGTGACTGGATAGCTTGCAACTGGGAACAAGTTATAAAGAAAAAAAAAGAGTTCAGTTTTTCCCCTAATTGGGAATGGTCTGTTTATTCTCTGCAGTCAAAATTCACTGTAATCCTAAAAGAAAAACAGTTTACCTTTCTTGCAACTGTTATTGTAAGCTATGACTTTTAACTGTTAAATCTGAGAGTTTTTATGAGTGAAGCAGCCATCACGTGTCCCTTACCAGTTAGTAGAATTATCTAGAGAAAGACAATTGAAATCAGGTGCTAGAGATAATGGGAACTGCAGATGCTGGAGAATCCAAGATAACAAAGTGTAGAGCTGGATGAACACAGCAGGTCAAGCAGCATCTTAGGAGCACAAAAGCTGACGTTTCGGGCCTAGACCGTTTATCAGAAAAGGGGGAGGGGGAGACCATTTTGAAATAAATAGGGAGAGGGGGAGGCAGATCGAAGATGGATAGAGGAGAAGATAGGTGGAGAGGAGACAGACAAGTTAAAGGGATGGGGATGGAGCCTGTAGAGGTGAGTATAGGTGGAGAGGTAAGGAGGAGATAGGTCAGTTCAGAGAGGACGGACAGGTCAAGGGGGCAGGATGAGGTGGGTAGGTAGGAAATGGGAGTACAGCTAGAGGTGGGAGGAGGGGATAGGTGAGAGGAGGAACAAGTTAGGGAGGCGGGAACGAGCTGGGCTGGATTTGGGATGCAGTGGGGGGAGGGGAGATTTTGAAGCTGGTGAAGTCCACATTGATACCATTGGGCTGCAGGGTTCCCAAGCGGAATATGAGTTGCTGTTCCTGCAACCTTCGGGTGGCATCATTGTGGCACTGCAGGGGGCCCTGGATGGACATGTTGTCTAAGGAATGGGAAGGGGAGTTGAAATGGTTCGCGACTGGGAGGTGCAGTTGTTTATTGCAAACCAAGCGTAGGTGTTCTGCCAAGCAGTCCCCAACCCTCCACTTGGTTTCCCCAGGTAGAGGAAGCCACAACGGGTATAGCAGATGCAGTATACCACGTTGGCAGATGTGCAGTTGAATATCTGCTTGATGTGGAAAGTCTTTTTAGGGCCTAGGATGTGGGTGAGGGAGGAGGTGTGGGGGCAAGTGTAGCACTTCCTGTGGTTGCAGGGAAAAGTGCCGGGAGTGTTGGGGTTGGAGGGGAGTGTGGAGTGGACAAGAGAGTCCCGGAAAGTGGTCTCTCTGGAAAGCAGACAAGGGTGGGGATGGAAAAATGTCTTTGGTGGTGGGGTCGGATTGTAGATGGTAGAAGTGTCGGAGATTGATGTGTTGTATTCAGAGGTCGGTGGAGTGGTATATGAGGATGAGGGGGATTCTCTTTTGGCGGTTATTGTGGGGACGGGGTGTGAGGGATGAGTTGCGGGAAATGCGGGAGACACAGTTGAGGGTGTTCTTGACCACTGCGGAGGCGAAGTTGCAGCCCTTGAAGAACAAGGACATCTGAGATGTACAGGAGTGGAATGCCTCATCCTGGGAGCAGATGCGGCGGATGCAAAGGAATTGGGAAGTCAGATGCTGGCTGGCAGAAGAGTCATAAGGATCATCTCAACAATAGAAGCCAGGAACAATGATTACTGACCTGTCTTTACATTTTTTTGCCATCTGTCTGCAGTGATTATGATGAGGTCAGCCAGGTAGATCTCTTATAATATGAGTTCCCTGATTGGGACTGTTAATCTGGTCCCAATAGGGAGTCCTGGCTGATACATGTAAACCAGAGTGTCAGAGATTCTACTCACTCTGACAGCTGGCTCTGAGAAAGCTAGATCAATGTCAAGGACCCGCCACATGTAAATAAAGAATGAGTTGGTGACAGGATACCGGACACTGTGGAGTTATTTCAGTGGTGATTAGAGAAAAGTATGGTCCTGAAGAAATTCCTCGCGTCATCTTTGTGTTGGGGTAAATGGCTCTGACATCATGCTGTTATATGGGAAACGTGAATTGTTCGATCCTGCCGGCAAAGACTAGAGCCATATGTAGAAAAAATGTTATTTTTTTCTGGCAAATGAGCTTGGGGCAGATGAAAAACAGCAAGTAATTCTCTTCACAGCTTGTGGATCCCAGCTTTTTTCGGTTACCAGGAGCCTAATTTACCCTTAGGCACCCGACAATAAACCTTTCAAGAGTTAATGGATTTAGCTAAGGAATATTACAAACCCAAACCTACTCTAGTTCTGAGATGCCTTCGATGTTATTGGCAATTCAAGAACCGGGGGAGTCCATATCAGGATTTTTGACCAGGTTACGATGACTGGCAGAGACAAGTGACTTTGGGTTAACCCTTAATGAGATGCTGAAAGACGATTTGGAGTGGGATTAATGATGTAACTATGCAAAAGCATCCACTAACTGAAGCCCAACTTGACCTCACCAGGTACTATAACTAGCTTTATCATTGGAAAATGCGATAAGTGAGCATGGGGAACACCACTTGAGTAAAGGCAATTGCATAGCCTCATTCAGGACATATCCCTAACAGAGGGATTCTAAATCAGCCCACAGCAAAACTCCAAAACAAAGCTAAGCCTCATTCAAATGGTTAATGTTTCCTTCAGGATCTGGGTCGGCAAGCCATTGCAATTGCTGCCAGTAGGCAGACTCGAGACAGCAAGAGTCCCACTAGATTGAAATGAAGTAAGAGAACTCAAAGGTCAGTGCCCAAGAGAGTGCACAGTCTTGAAAGTCCACCCAGATCTGGCTTGGAACAGTTAAACTGCTTAGCAACATCCAAATCAGAACCAATCAAAATAAATTGTATCAGAGATAATGGGAACTGCAGATGCTAGCGAATGTGAGATAACAAAGTGTGGAGCTGGATGAACACAGCAGTCCAAGCAGCATCTCAGGAGCACAAAAGCATAACATAATTCACTCCGGACTCCAACGTTTGAGTTTGTGCAAGTCCTCATCTAGACTAAGAACCTATAATAGGCAACCTTTACAGATTAAGGGTACAACTTCAGTTCTGGTCTCTTCTAAGAAGCAACTGATTCAATTGTCACCAATTGTAGTAAAAAGCTCATGCTCAAGCTTGACGGGTTGAAATTAGTCAAAAAAGATTCATCTAGATTGGCTCAATATTTCTTGATTAGAAAAATGGCTGCCTGTGTGACGTCCTCATTAAATACCTGGAAATTTTTCAAGATGGTCTGGGGACTATCAAAGGAGCCGAGGCCACCTTGCATGTTGACCAGGAAGCAATTCCACAATTCTGCAAGGCTTGCCCAGTGCTAATTGCCTTATGGTCAAAAGTAGAGACAGAAATCAGAAGGCTAAAAAGCAAAAGAATCATCAAACCTGTCCAGAATTGCAGAATGGGAAGCATCGGTCATGCCAATTGTGAAGCCCGAATCGTCAGTTCATCTTTATAGGGATTTTAAACAAACAGTAAACCACTTTTTGCAACTTGATAAATACTCAATCCCTCACATAGATGATTTGCACGCAAAGCTAGCAGGAGGTTCTATACTTCACAAAGCTGGACATGAGCTATGAGTACTTACAATTATGGTTAGATGAAGATTCCCTGAAGTATGCAAGAATTAATATCCATAAGAGTTTGTATCAATATTTGAGACTGCCATTTGGAGTATCATCAGCCTGTGCAATTTTTCAGTGGACAATAGAGAACATTTCACAAGGTCTACCCAGTCTACCATTTATCTCGATGACATGCTAATAACAAGGAAGACCAATAAGGAGCACTGAGAGAACTTGGACAAAGTCCTTAGATGTTTCTTCCAGGTAGAGATATGCCTTAAAAGGAAAAAAAATTGTGTGTTCCAGCCACCCCAAGTGACCTATTGGGGTTATAATATTGAGAAGACCAGATTATACCTGTCAGAAGATAAGATGAGGTCATAAGCAATACGGTGGCTCAGTGGTTAGCACTGCAACCTGACAGCATCAGGGAACCTGGGTTCAATTCCAACCTCAGCAAATGACTGTGTGGAGTTTGCACATTCTCCCCGTGTCTGCATGGGTTTCCTCCAGGTGCTCCGGTTTCCTCCCATGTGCAGGCTAGGTGGATTGGCCATGCTAAATTACACATAGTGTTCAGGGTTGCGTGGGTTATAGGGGGATGGGTCTGGGTGGGATGCTTCAAGGGCGGTGTGGACTTGTTGGGCCAAATAGCCCTTTCCACACTGTAGAGAATCTAATCTAAACAATCAAAGATGCCCTTGCTCCCACCTTACCGGAGCTTAGGTTTCTCCTTGGGCTGGTGAAGTATTACAGTGTCTCCATCCTGGCACCTTTGCATGAATTCATAAAAAATGGTCAGCATTAGAAATGGTCATGTAGCCAAGGCATTGCTTTCAGGGAAGTGTAGAAACAGCTATGATTCTGTATGGTATTGGTTCGCTGTGATCCCAAGCGAGATATGGCATTGACTTGTGATGTCTCCCCATATGGCACTGGGGTAGTATGAGCTTATAGGTGGTTCAATGGAGAGGAACACCCAATAACGTATGCATCCAGACATTGGCTCATGCAGAGCTTTTTTACGTATAGATAGAGAAGGAAGGTTCGGTTGTATTTGGAGTCAGGAAGTTCTACTTAAAAAAGACAAGGCAGTGCCACCCACAGCTTCAGACTGAATTCAGCAATGGGCTCGAATACTAATTTTACTACTTGTAATTACAAGTTGAAACAATGTCTGGGAGGCCAAGTAGCAAATGCGGGTGCATTAAGTTGCCTCCTACTGGCAGATATGCCACTGGTGGTACCATCACTTGGAAGAGACCGTAATGGTTTTAAATTTTTTGGACACAAATCTAGTCACAAATGATGATATCAGACTTTGGATGCCAAAAGATCCAGTCTTGGTAAAACTGAAGCACCTGGTGGTGGTGGTGGAAGAAGCCAAAGGCTGTCACAAGGCAATTATCACTAGACTATTCATCCTGAAACGCAGCTAATGTTCTGGGGACCGGGGCTCGAATCCCAACATGGAGGATAGTGGAATTTGAATTTTAAAATAAAGTCTGGAATTAATAGTCTACCGAACACCATAAAATCATTGGCGATTGTTGGAAAAACACACCTGGTTCACTAACGTCCTTCAGAGGAAGAAATCTGCCACCCTCACCTGGTCAGGCCTACATGTTACTCCAAACCCACAGCAATGTGGTTGACTCTCAGGTGTCCTTTGAAATGGACTAACAAGCCACTCAGTTGTACCAATTGTTACAAAGTCTCCAAGACATGAAACTGGACAGATCACCTGGCATCAACCTAGGCACTGGAAAAGACAATGGCAGAAACAGCCCTGTCAACCCTGCAAATCCTCCTCACTAATATCTGGGAGTTAGTGCCAAAATTGGGAGGGTTGTCTCATAGTCTAGTTAAGCAACAGCCTGACATAGTCATACTCACAGAATCATACCTGACAGACAATACCCCAGACACCACAATCACCGTTCCTGGATATGTCCTATCCCACTGGCAGGACAGACCCAGCAGAAGTGGCAGCACAGTGGTATACATTCGGGAGTGTGTTGCTGTAGGAGTCCTTAACATTGACTCCAGACCCCATGAAGTCTCATGGCTTCAGGTTAAAAATGGACAAGGAAACCTCCTGCTGATTACCACATATGTGCCTCAGCTGATGAATCAGTACTCCTGCATGTTGAACAACACTTATAAGAAGCACTGCGGATGGCAAGGGCACAAAATGAACTCTGAGTAGGGGATTTCAATGTCCACCACCAACAGTGGTTTGGCAGCAGTACTACTGATTGAGCTGGTTGAATCCTAAAGGTCATAGCTGCTAGACTAGGTCTGCGGCAGGTGGTGAGGTAACCAACAAATGGGAAAAACATACTTGACCTCATCCCTACTAATCTGCCAGCTGCAGTTGCAATGTCCACCACCAAGAGTGGCTCGGCAGCAGTACTATGTTCAAGCTGGATGAATCCTAAAGGACATAGCTGCTAGACTGGGTCTGCAGCAGGTGGTGAGGGAACCAACAAATGGGAAAAACATACTTGACCTCATCCCTACTAATCTGCCAGCTGCAATTGCATCTGTCCATGACAGCATCAGAAAGAGTGACCATCGCACAGTCCTTGTGGAGATGAAATGCTGTCTTTAAATTGAGAACAACCTCCATCGTGTTGTGTGGCACTATCATCATGCTAAATGGGACAGACATCGCACAGATCTCGCAACACAAGACTGGGCATCCATGAGGTGCTGTGGGCCATCACAGCAGCAGAATTGTACTCCAGCACAATCTGTAACTTTATGGCCCAGCATATCCCCAACTTAACCATTACCATCAAACCAGGGGACCAACCCTAGTTCATTGGAGAGTACAGGAGGGCATGCCAGGAGCAGCATCAGGCATACCTGAAAGTGAGGTATCAACCTGGTAAAGCCACCATATAGGACTACTTGCACGCCAAACAGCAAAAGCAGCAAGTGATGAAGAGAGCTAAGCAATCCCACAACCAAAAGATCAGATCTAAGCTCTGCAGTCCTACCACATCCAATTGTGAATGGTGGTGGACAATTAAACAACTCATTGGAGGAAAAGGCTCCACAAATTTCCCCATCCTCAATGATGGAAGAGCCCAGCACATCAGTGCAAAGGATAAGGCTGAAGCATTTGCAGCAATCTTCAGCCAGAAATGCCAAGTGAATGATCCATCTCAGCCTCCTCAAGTGGTTCCCCGCATTATAGATTTCAGTCTTTAGCCAATTTGGTTCACTCCACATGATATCAAGAAGTGGTTGGAGACACTGGATTCTGCAAAGGCCACAGGCCCTGACAACATTCCAGCAATAGTACTGAAGACTTGTGCTCCAGAACTTGCCACTCCCCTAGACAAGCTGTTCCGGTACAGTTACAGCACAGGCATCTACCAACAATGTAGAAAATTGCCCAAGTATGTCCAGTACACAAAAAGCAGGACAAATCCAACCCAGCCAATTACCGCCCCATCAGTCTACTCTTGATCTCCGTAAAATGATGGAAGTTGTTATCAACAGTGCTATTAAGCAGCACCTGCTCAGAAATAACCTGCTCAGTGATACCATGTTTGGGTTCCACCAGGGCCACTCAGCTCCAGATTCATTACAGCGTTGGTTCAAGCATGGACCAAGGAGCTGAATTCCGGATATGTGGTGAGAGTGACAGTCCTTGATATCAAAGCCGCATTCAATTGAGTGCAGCTTCAAGGAGCCCTAGCAAAACTGGAATCAATGGGTATCAGGGGCAAACTCTCCAGTGGTTGGAGTCATACCTGAAATATAGGAAGATGGTCGTAGTTGTTGACTGTCAGTCATCTCAGTTCCAGGACATCTCTGCAGGAATTCCTCAGGTTAGAGTCCTTGACCCAACCCTCTTCAGCTTCATCAATGACCTGCCCTCCATCATAAAATCAGAAGTGGAGATGTTCACCCATGATTGCACACGTTCAGCACCATTCATGACTCCTCAGATACTGAAGCAGTCCATGTTCACATGCAACATGATTGGAACAATATCCAGGCTTGGGCTGACAGGTGGCAAGTGACATTTGCACCACACAAATGCCAGACTATGACCATCACCAATAAGAGAAAATCTAACCACCATCCCTTGACATTCAATGGTGTTACCATTACTGAATCCCCCACTTCAACATCCTGGGGGTTACCATTGACCAGAAACTCAACTGGATCACCACATTAACACAGCGGCTACAAGAGCAGGCCAGAAGCTAGGAATACTGTAGCGAGTAACTCACTTCCTGACTCCTCAAAGCCTGTGCACCATCTGCAAGGCCCAAATCAAGAGCATGACGGAATACTCCCCACTTGCCTGGATATGTGCAGCCCCAGCAACACTCAAGAAGCTTCCACTCATCCAGGACAGAGCAACCTGCTTGACTGGCACTACATCCACAAGCATTCACTCCCTCACCACCGACGCTCAATAGCAGCAGTGTGTATGATCTACAAGATGCACTGCAGAAATTCACCAAAGATCCACAGAAAGTACCTTCCAAACCCACAACTACTTCCATCTAGAAGGCCAAGGGCGTCAGATATATGGGAACACCACCACCTCCAAGTTCCCTCCAAGTCAGTCACCATCCTGACTTGGAAATATATTGCCGTTCCTTCATTGTCACTGGGTTAAAATCCTGGAATTCCCTCCTTAATAGCATTGTGGATAAACCCACAACAGGAGGGCTGCAGCAGTTCAAGAAGGCAGTTCACCACCACCTTCTCAAGGTCAAGTAGGGATGGGCAAGAAATGCTGGCCAGCCAGCGATGCCCACATCCCACAAATGAATATAAAAAGAAATCAGAATTAATACCTTTTTGGATGCAGAGAGACCAGATTACAGTAGAGGACAGTATATTGTTATGGGGAGCAAGAGTGATTGTCCCAAGCAAAGATCGCCGCCTGATACTGTCTGAACTTCACCAAGTCATCCAGTGGTTTCCAACATGAAGATGTTGTTGAGAAGGTATATCTGGTAGCCAGGATTGAATAGAGACATAGCTTCATTGGTAGAGCAGTGACCAAAGTGCCAACAAGGACAGAAATTACCACCGGCAGCTCCCCCTACATTCATAGGAATGGCCAGGTAAACCCTGGACTCGGTTACATATCGACTATGCAGTTCCTTTCACAGGTTGAATGTTCATGGTCATTTTGGACACCCACTCAAAATGGTTGGCCCTGCATAGAGTTCATTCATCGAACACAGGGATAACAACAGAAAATCCGTGCGCATCTTTTGCAATACATAGGCTCCCAGAAGTGTTGGTCATGGACAACAGGCCATCATCCACCAGCAGGGAATTGAGTATTTCCTCTAGTCAAATGGTAATCATCATATAAGAACAGCTCCATATCATCCATCACCCTGTAGTCTGGCAGAAAGAGTCCAAACTTTAAAGGTAGCATTAAAGAAACAGCATCACTAGATACCATTCTGTTCCTCGTTCCTATCTGAATATAGGACCACCCCTCATGCAACTACAGGGATAGCTCTAGCAGTTGCTAATTGGGAGAAGACTCCGCACCAGGTTAAATCTGATCTTCCTGGACCTGAGGGGGAGAGGGTGAAACGGCATCAGGAATGCCAAAGTGGACATAAGATTCTGCTAAGTGAGAGAGATAGTTTACTTCAGGGACAAGGTTTGTTGCAGGAACTATGGGAATGACCCTGTATGGGTAGGAGGCATGGTCGTCACGAGATCAGGTCCTGTGACATATAAAGTTCAGGTAGGTGAGATGATCCTGAGCAAGCACATGGATCATATGAAAGCTGCAGACTCGCAAATGGTGTAGTAGAAAAATATGTATCAGAGATAATAGGAACTGCAGATGCTCGAGAACCCGAGATAACAAGCTGTGGGGCTGGATGAACACAGCAAGCCAAGTAGCATCTTAGGAGCACGGAAGCTGACGTTTCAGGCCTAGACCCTTCATCAGAAAGGATTTCTGATGGACAGTCTAGGCCTGAAATGTCAGCTTTCCTGCTCCTAAGATGCTGCTTGGCCTGCTGTGTTCATCCAGCTCCACACTTTATTATCTTGTTAGCAGAATATGCTCAGCTCCTCGACAGCCTTTCCAACTGTTCCAGAACCCCTGGGTTCCTCCTGTCTGTCAAATGTTGAAGATACTGTGGGATTGTGTTTCAAATAACGACTGAAATCAGTGAGTGGCGAAAATAGCCTCTTTATTAAACATCTGCAATAGCACAGTTTGGAGTGGCATTAGAATCCAAAGAACAGTTCTTACAGCAACCTCTTTATACACAGTTCTTACATATGTTAAAATTCTATCACAGTTGTGTTGCACATTTTTGTCTATTGCACACAAAGGTTTGTGAGACATCTGACCTGGGGAAACAGGAAATTGTTTTTTTTTCTGAAGAAGGGTGCCAACCCAAAACGTCAACTTTCTTATTTCTCTGATACTGCCTGCCCTGCTGTGTTCCTCCAACTCCACACAGTGTTATCTCTGACTCTAGCATCAACAGTTCTTATTATCTCTGAGATTGTTTAAACATTTGCTAAGTGCTGGCTGCCATTTGGATGAGAGTGACTGTCTGGTCTGCTGCATAATTAAGAGGTGTTAGCCCTGTTATTGGTTAAGTTAATAAATGTTAGCAAAAATACTAGACCTATATGATCTAAATAAGTTAGAAAATTATACATGCACTAAATAAAAGTATTAAGGATATTAAACTGACCAACACAGCTGAGTCGTGACATTTTGTTTACTATTTGCCGAACAGAGATTCATTCATTCACGCAATATCACAGAAACACTGTTTTGATAGTAACTTTTTTAAAGGGGACAAAGGATGTTTTCAATACGTATTTTAAGAGGTATATGCTAGTAGAGGTTGCTAAGGGGCTGATTAATATTATCATCTTTTCAGAATTCTGCATGGGTCATGGAGACATTATGGCAGTGAGGATATTGTTTCTGAATAGATTAGTAGTTTTTGATACTTATTCAAAGGTAGCTTTTGATGTAACTAAGTCTGATAAGGGTTGAACGTGTGAAAAAATAGTAATTGTTTTGGAAGGAATGTTTTAATTTTGTCTATCTTGCAATAGTAAAATGCACTATAAAAATCGCGGTTTTACGAATAAATAAAAATACATTTTGTGAACAACGAGTTAACCAAGTGTTATGAATGAAAGGGAATGTGGTATTAGTGAAAATAGTGAGCTGGTGAGTAAGTTAGTAAAGAGACCTATCATACGATATTTCACAACACCTTTGAATCTGAGATGGACGCAGCGAATGTTGCCACTTAGACACCCTGATCTGCCTGAAGAGGAGAATGAATTTCTTCTGAGACACTTCAGGCACATGAGGTGATCTTCTGCCCATTACACACTGCCCATATCAGAGGCGGAGTTCAAGGAACTGACCCTGTGCCAAAATGCAGCCCGGTGGGGCTACAAAAAAAAGGTCTAGTCCTCAGACTTAGAGCAGCAGGGATGTAACCAGGTCAGCTGGGTGCACATCGTAGAATATGAGTTCCCTGATTGGGGCTGTTGATCTGGTCCAACAGTGGATGTCAGGCTGAAGATATAAACAAGAGTGTCAAAGGTTCTGCTCACTCTGAGAGCTGGCGCTGAGGAAGCTGGATCAGTGTCAAAAATTCTCCAGGGTAACTAAAGGGTGACTAGATGACAGGCTACCAACCTGTCTGGAGTTATTTCGCTGTCCATATCCTGTTTTACTCTATATGTTTGTCTGTGTGTAAGGGTACATTTTGTACATTTATGAGTAGATCAGAATTTGTTAGTAGTGTATGTAAATGGTTTATGACTGTTTATTTGCACCTAGAGCCGACTAGCACCTAGAAGTACAAAAATTTGGCCAATAGCTTTCTTTCAGTTTGGGTCTGCAGGTCAGGTAAATTGAAAAACTTTACATACCTTATGAAATCTCTAACTTTTGTGAAGGCTGTGAAAATTGCAGGGCTCAATTTCTAGCATGCTACTCCAGTAAGACATTGCAAATTGAACATGCTATCTCAGTCCAATTGGCTAGGTCTGATAGCTTGGCTTCCTTAGCCTGTTAACAGGTTATAACATTGTCCTCCTCTCCACCATCCAATCCACCAGCATCTTTGGGTCACATCTGAATCAAGTGCTCAGTAATGATAATGGAGCCATGCAAAGTGAAAGCCATTTCCTGGTTTGCACTGACTGAAGTGCTATACAACTGGGCTTTAAATATTGCACTAGCAGCACGATTGCAGAATTTCCCAGCAGTGGAAAGCAATTCTGACTCTTCTGCTGTGTAGTTCCACAAGATGGGTGGAGTGGTGAAGAGTGGTTGATTGTATCACAAAGGTTGCTGTGAACTGTGGTAGATGTTAATGTCACAAATCTGACTCGGAAGAACATTTTTTGTAAAAATAGGAAATTCATCCCAATGTGGCAAATTATATTGCTAAGAGTCGCGCAATTTTTTTTAAAATACCAGTTTCTTATTTTTTTTAGGGAGAACCTGGAGAGGTTGGTCGCCCAGGATTGGATGGAATAGCAGGGATGCCTGTAAGTATCTTTAAAATATAAAAATTGGAAGTTCGAATTATAGGTGCAATATACCGCTTCTTTCCTCAGATGCCATCAGAATGATATTGACCTCCAGTTGTTGTACAATTTGCCAAGTATTAAATCATCAATCTGCTTTATATACCATATAATTTTGAGCTGCCAGTTCATTATTGTCCATTTTGATATTACCACCAGAAACCAATTACAGACTTCACTGCTACCCAACCATATAAGCCTCAGTTGCAAAGAATTACTTTGAAGTACATTGACTTTTGCTGTGTAGGTGAACAGGTTAACTATTTTGTGTTCATAAAAATGGATAATAATCTAATCTACTTTCTGGAGGTACCAGCTATAAAAAGCTATGGGCCAGAATATTCAGTGATCTATAATTTTTCTTCCACATATTGCTAAAGGATTTTAGTACCTACTTTTAAAATTTTAGATCAGGCAGATTGCATTAATTAATGCTTTAAAAGTTAGACACAGTGAGATTTGAACTTCAGTGTTTGGTTTCATGACTTAAAATAGCCAAATATTGCGGAAAATGGCATCAATTGAAAAAAATCAATCCACAAAACGTTGGTTAAAAACTTTGAAAACAGTAGACTCTCATAGTTGGGATGGAATCCGATTTTTAATTAATTAGAAAACAGTGACTTTCTTCTGATATTTACTGAAAAAAATGTACTGTTATTGAAAACCTAGAATGGAATAATACAAGAATGAACAATAAGAATAGGCCATTTTGCCTTTCCTGCCTTTACTGCTATTTAAAAAAATCATGGCTCAGCCGATTGTGGTCTTGACTTTACTTTTCTATCTTTCCACCATCTTCCTGACTTCCTTACCATTCAGTAATTTATATGCAACGACATATTGTTATTTGGGGAAAATTGAGCTTTTGAGAAAGAAAATAAGATCAGTTTTAAATGAAAGATACCAAACTTGCAACCTGTGTTCACTAGTTCTGTACTCCCTAACAAGGGAAAACACCCTTGCATCATTCATGCTGTCAGGTCTAGTCAGAATCTTATGTATTTAAATAAGATCACCTCTTAATCTTCTACATGCCAATGGCCATAGGCTTAATCTGGCCAACATTTCTCTGTAACATCTTCATTCTAGCCAACAGTTGTACGTTCTTAATGTAACTATTTGTTCCTCAAAAAAAGGAGACAAAAACAGTTGATAAGATCTCACTAAAGACTTGTATAGCTGTAACAACACTTACCTGCTCAGTTCCCTTTGCTGTAGATACCAACATCCCAATTGCCCTACGAATCACCTGATGTACCAACCCACATACTTTTGTGATTCATGTATGAGGACATCCAGACCCCCCGTGCAAGAAATATCTATTGTCTGTCTCCATTCAAATAATGTGCTAAATCTATTCTTCTCACTAAGCTCACATTTTCTCACCTTATTTCCCCAAGTGCCAATTTTTTCTCAGTTGTAGGTGTATAATGTCATCATGACAACTTACTTTCCTATCTGTCATCAGCAAATTTAGCTCCTATACATTAGAACTCTTTAAGTCATCGACAAAAATAGTAAAGGCCCCAGAGTTAAATCCTGTGGCATGCTACCAGCTCAACTTGCCAACCTGAAAATAATCCATTTATCCCAAATCTCTGTTTCCTATTAGTTACTTGACTTCTTTGCAGAACACGTCAGCTCGGTTCACAACAAACAACTGCACCTCCCAGTCGCGAACCATTTCAACTCCCCCTCCCATTCCTCAGACAACATGCCCTTCATGGGCCTCCTGCAGTGCCACAATGATGCCACCCGAAGGTTGCAGGAACAGCAACTCATATTCTGCTTGGGAACCCTGAAGCCCAATGGTATCAACATGGACTTCACAAGCTTCAAAATCTCCCCTTCCCACACCGCATCCCAAAACCAGCCCAGTTCGTCCCCTCCCCCCACTGCATCACAAAACCAGCCCAGCTCGTCCCCTCCCCCCACTGCATCCCAAAACCAGCCCAATCTGTCTTTGCTTCCCTAACCTGTTCTTCCTCTCACCCATCCCTTCCTCCCACCTCAAGCCGCACCTCCATTTCCTACCTACCACCTCATCCCGCCTCCTTGACCTGTCCATCTTCCCTGGACTGACCTATCCCCTCCCTACCTCCCCACCTATACTCTCCTCTCTACCTATTTTGTTTTCTCTCCATCTTCGGTCTGCCTCCCCCTCTCTCCCTATTTATTCCAGTTCCCTCTCCCCATCCCCCTCTCTGATGAAGGGTCTAGGCCCAAAACGTCAGCTTTTGTGCTCCTGAGATGCTGCTTGGCCTGCTGTGTTCATCCAGCCTCACATTTTATTATCTTGGATTCTCTAGCATCTGCAGTTCCCATTATCACAGAACAATGGTGTGTCTCCTGCTAGTCTGGAAACAACAAACAGTCCCATTGGGATGCGAGAGAGGAGAGAGGACTTAATAACAGAATGTAACAAGCTAAAAGAAAGGGAAGAAATGGTTAACAATTTGAAGGTGTTGAACTCAATATTAAGTCCAGAATGCTGTAAATATAATTTGGATGTGTTGAACTCCAGCATCTGCAGTAATTTGCTCCTACGTCTGTGAAATAACTTTCTTTGCTCATTTTTTATTCATATACAAACATGAAACATTTCTTAATTAGATTTCAGCTTGTTCGGCACCTTTGGCCACAATGCCGTCATTCTTAGCCAGTTATAGATACTGTCATCTGATTCACCCATTCGATAGATAGCTTCACAGATTGCATGGATCTTATGCTGACCATTAAACCTTCTTGTTCCTTATTGGGGTCCTCCTGTGGCACAGTGCTAGTGTCCACCAAGAGGCCCAGTTTCAAGTCCCAACCACTCCAGAGGTGTGTAACAACATCTGTGAACAGGTTGATTAGAAAAATGTTCAAATCAAACCTACTTTGTCAACCTCAGCAGTGATTATTTTGAATGGAAGAATGGTCCTTCACTGCACTAATTCTATTGCTTGTAGTACATTTACATGGAACGTAGAATCAATGAAGTCACCAGAATCATTCTGCATTTTTTAAATTAATTTGTGATTTTCTTCAGAGGCTGGATTTTATTTCACCTGTTACACAGAGATCTTGTAAATGACATGGTGGCCAATAACAATGTTTCCTGTAGCAATTACATAATGTTCTTGAATACATTCAGTTGTAAATCTTCCTCTGAGGTATCTTTTCAGTATAATTTGAAACCTTTGCAACATACCAGATGCTGTTAAAACAGTGCCTTTAGCAATTGAATGTGGCAAATGTTTGCAAAATTAGTCAGTTATTTCTATAGTCAATGTGGAAGAAAATTAAGGCAATTAGGTATTGATCCTCAACTTCAAAAATTGGATGATGCTCTGTTGAATCTGAACATCTGCACATGATTTTTAATCCACTCAAATTAAATAGCAGTCAAATGAGGGGACTTCCTGATCCTCTATGTTGTGGACTTAGAATCCTTTCCTGTGATGAATGATGAAGAATTCTACAAAGGGATAACTTTGCATTTGGATCCAAGAGACAGGGTCACACTAATATGGCCTTAAATTCAACTGACAAATCAACATAGACAAATGTGAAGTGATGCATATTGGTATGAAAAATGAAGATGTAATTTATTAATTAGAAAAAACCAAAAAGAGTAATATAGCAAAGGGACCTCTGTGCACAAATACTTTATCAAGAAGGCCATAAAGCAAACCAAGCATTAAAATGTCTTTAAAGGTGGTTAAAAATCACAAAGCAGAGAAGTCGTGCTAAACTGGTATCAAACTTTTGTCAGACCACTCAGCATACTCAGTTGGTCCTAATTGCCATAATATGAAAGAATATAGAATTTGGAAAGATTTTATAAGGATGACACTAGTATGTTAAAACTGTGATTCTGTGAAAACAATAAACAACCTGGATCTCTTCTCTCTTTAAAAAAAGACTGAAAGTAGCCTAACAGAGGTCTTTAAAATGATAAAAACCGAAAGAACTACAAATGCTGTAAATCAGGAAGAAAAACAGAAGTTGCTGGAAACAGTGTGGAAACAAACCATTCAGCCCAGCAAGTCCACACCACCCTTCCAAAGAGCATCCCACCCAGATTCATTCCCCTACCCCTGCATTTCCCATGTCTAACCCACCTAACCCACACATCCCTGGACACTATAGGCAATTTAGCATGGCCAATCCACCTCCCCTCCACATCTTTAGACTGTGGGGAGAAAACCAAACCCACAAAGACACAGAGAGGATGTGCAAACTCCACACAGGGCAGGAGGGCAGAATCAAACCTGGGTCCCTGACGCTATAAAGCAGCAGTGCTAACCACTGTACGGCCCTGGCAGCAGCTATGAAGAAAAAATTCAGAGTTAACGTTTTGGGGCTGGTAACCCTTCCTCAGAACTGATGGTAACTGGGAAAATGTTGATTATATGCAGAAAATAGGGAGGGGGATGGAGTAGGGAGTAAATGATAAGATAGAGCTTGAAGATAGAGAAGAACAGCTGGATAGACAAACGAGTTGATAACAATCTGGCTGGGAGGATGAATAGTTGTTAATGGGGCCTGTTAGTGACTAGTGTGTAATGGCAGGCTATGTGATAACAAGGCTTGGTGTGTGGAGTAGGGGTGCCAAGACATGGGAGAGGTTAGGCTATAAAATTATTGAACTTGATATTGAGTTCAGAGGGCTGCAGGGTCCCCAAGTGGAAAATGAGGTGTTGTTCTTCCAGCTTGAACTGAGCTTCACTGAAATGCTGCAGCAAGCCTGAGACAGAGATGTTTGCCAGGGAACAGGGTGGTGTGTTAAAGTGGCAGGCAACAGACAGCTCAGGGCCTTTTTTGCGAGCAGAATATAGATGTTCTGAAAAGCAGCTTATTTTATGCTTCGTTTCGCTAATGTAGAGGAGACCACATTGTGAGCAGTGAATGCGATAAACAACATTGTGGGAAGTGCAGGTAAGGTGCTGCTTCCCCGGGCTGTTGGATAGTAGAGAGGGAGGAGGTAAATGGGCAGGTGCCGCACCTTCATTGGTTGCAGGGGAAGGTGCCGTGGGGGCTGTGGGGGGCGTTGGGGTGAAGGAAGAGTGGACCAGGGTGTCCGGAGGGAACAGTCCCCGTGGAAGGTGGACAAGGGAGAGGAGGGAAAAATGTGTCTGGTGGCAGCATTTCGCTGGAGATAGCAGAAATGGCATCTGATGATCTTCTGATGTGGATGCTGGTGAGATGGTAGGTAAGGACAAGGGGAACGCCATCACTGTTGTGGGAAAGAAGAGAAGGGATGAGGGTTGAAGTGCGGGAGATGGTTTGGACCCATTTGAGGGCCCAGTCAGTAACAGTGCTGGGAAACCCTCGGTTAAGGAAGAAGGTGGACATTTCAGAGACTCCCTGGCCAAAGTTGGCCTCATCTGAACATATGCGACAGAGATGGAGGAACTGAGAGAATGAGATGGAGTCTTTACAGGAAGCACTATTTGAGGATGTATAGTCCAGGTAGTTGTGTGAGTCACGTGGTTTATAGTGGATATTAGTGACCAGTCTAAACCAGAAATGAAAACAGTGATGTCAAGGAGGGGAAGGGAGTAGTCAGAGATTGATCAGGTGATAGTGAGGGCAGGGTGGAAATTGGAAGCAAAATCAATGAACTTTCCCATTTTTGGACATGAGAAACATTAGATGGTGACAATTTCTGACATGGAAGTCAGCAAGTATCTGATGACTCCAGCTCACCATCTGCTCCTTCAGACCTTCATCTTGGCCAGCAGTCCCTAACATCTCAGGTACGCTCAATGGACAACAAACGTCTGCACCTACTTGTCTACAGGTCAGCATCAGAGATACATCAATCTCATGACATCACCATAGCATATTTTGCACTAATTTGAATACAGATCACCGACATCTTACTTTATAATGCTGCTGCCAGGCCAGCGTGAACACAGGGAAAGGCACCCATCTCATGCATCAGATCAGAGTGCATCTTAAGTCTCCTAGCTTGCTCTTTTCGTGCTCACTCACTCTGCACCTATTCGGATACTACAACATCTCTGTTTTGGCTTACCTTGCCTTTTTGCATGTTACTGCATCATACAGAATTTACAATCTCACTGTGCTTCTGTCTTGCTTTACCTCTTAGCATAGACACAAAATGAGGCAACTTCTTATGTTTGCCAAAAGTGAGGTCTGAGGCCACCATGAAGGTCCCACCTTCTCAGTCTCACCCCTTGCCTGACCTATGGTGACCATCAGGTTAAAATCATAACCAGTCATTTCTCTGTAATGAGAAATCGCCCTATGCTTGTCATCATAGAAAAACCCTCTCATTCCAGGATCAATCTAGTGAACCTTCACTGCACTCTCTCCAATTATAGTATATGCTACCTCAAATATGTTAATCAACATTGCATTCAGTATTCCTGATTTCACCAAAGCTCTGTACAGTTGTGGTAAGATTATAGTTATTACACAAAGAATCCTTACAGTATGGAAGCAGATCATGTCAACCATCAAGTCCACACTGACCCTTTGAAGAGCATCCCACGCATGTGCCCCTATTCTATCCCTGCATTTCCCATGGCTAACCCACCTGACTAGGAAAAAAAACAGAGTACCCAGAGGAAACCGCCACAAGCGCTACATAAAATCAAAAAGGAGATTAGAAAAGAGCCAAGAGGGCATGAAAGTCTATTAGCAAGTAAAATCAGATAAAACTTAAGAATGCCTGAAAAATACACAGAGAGCAAAGGGATAACTAAAGAAAGACTAAGGTAGGAAAATGGTAATGGTGTGTGGAGACCGAAGATTTGCTTCTGAATGAATGTTTTGTATTTACTATTACTAAAGATGGGATGAAACAAAAATTATGGTTAAAGAGGAGGAGTGTGAAATATCAAATGGTATGGAGAACAAATGTTAAGAAATATTATAATCTGTGGATGAAACCCAGGCCCTCTTACTTGACTGGAAGCAGAGAAGCAACTCCTCAAGGGAAATTAGAGATAGGCTATAGACGTGGACTTAGAGCACTGAGGTGGTGATGGATTACTAATGCTAGACCGTTAATGCAGAGACTCAGCTAATATTCTGGGGATCCGTGTTTAAATTTCTGTCCTGGAAGATGGTGGAATTTGAATTCAAGAATTAAAAATAAACTGGAATTAAAAGTCTAATAATGATCATCAAGCTGTTGTCAGGAGAAACCTATCTGGTTTACTTTATATACTTTTGGTGACAGAAATCCGTCATACTTATCTGGTGTGGCTTGCATGTGACTCCAGACCCACAGCAAGGCAATTTACTCTTAACTATCCCCTAGGCAATGATGAATGGGTAACAATCACTGGCTTTGCCTGTGAATTCCATATCCTACGAATGAGTAAAACCAGATTTCCAGGTGGATGCTGCTCCAAATTAAAATTCATTTGGAAGAATAGGCAACACTTCTTGCTGTTTGAAATACTCGCCTTATGCTCATTTTATGTTATATTGAAATTAGCAGTTTGGGTTTTCTGAAACTGTAATAGAGCCTCCTTGAGCAGGTGCCAATGGTAAAGGAAGGCGCTGAGCCAAGGAGCTTCAGCATTCAAGTAGACCATCTCTGGGGGAAAGACGGAATGACAATCAAAGGAATTTCTCCACCAGATGTGAACTACTATCTTAATTTCAAAGTAAATACCCTGATTCCCATATTTACTTTTAATTTCTTTCATGGTTACAAAGAGCTAATGCCTGTGGATTAGAAAGTTCTGTCTCATGACCTTCAGAACACCCATGTGCTTAAATCTCCGGTTAAAATATTTTCAGATTTTGTTCTGCACTGTAGACCTTCCAAGAATTGAAAAGATCTTTGAACTTCATTTGCCTTACAATGACTGGCACAGGCCCTGCATGTAGTGCAATCTTTCTCATAGTAGCACAGGCATCAACTAAAAATTTGTTTCTATATCATAAGAAGTTCCTTTATAGGGATTCAAACATTGCAACAATGACCTTCCCTGTGGAATTCTTGGGATGTGAGAATTGGTAGCAAGGTCAAAGTATATTGCCCACTTCTATTTGAGAAGATCGTGCTGAGTCATGTTCTTAAACTTTTGCTGCCCATGTGGAGTAGCACACTATTAAGCAAACATTTTCAGGATTGTAGACACTGGCAGTGAACAAACAATCTAGTCCCACATCAGGATGATGACTGACTTGAAGGGAAGCTTGTAGCTGGTGGTATTCCCATGAAGTTGCTGTTCTTGTCCTTCCAGGCAGCGGTAATTACAGATTTTGAATGTATTTCCAAAGAGGCGGTGCAGTTCATCTTGTAGATTGTAAATGCTGCTCTTACTGTGTGTTGGTGGATAGATTGAATGTTAAATGTGGTTGATCAGATACCAGTCAATGAGCCTGCTGTATCTCGAATGGATTGAGCGTCTTGTTGGAGCTGCATGAGATATGGGCGCAACTATCCAGGCCAACGTTTATTGCCTGTTCCTAATTATCCTGGAGAAAGTTGTGCTAAACTGCCATCTTGAGTCACTGCAGTCCTTGGAAACATGTAACAAACCCACTGGCTACTTTTGCCAATGGCTGAAGAGATCATCCATCAGTAGAAAGTTACCAGCAGGATTAATGGCCATAGCTGAGATAACAAGCAGAACCAGAGTTAAGTCTCAGAGTCCAGAGTGGAGAATGGAGTTAATGGATAGTACAGAGATGGAGGGGCCAAGAAGGAGCATCCAAGGGGGAGCAGACCTTGTCAGAAAGGGTCCTTGAGAGAGACTGCTAATGGAAGTGCCACTTGCTCCCTACCCACCTCCTGTCCAAAACCTGAGCAGGGCGATTTCCCAGGTATTTCCTCCTGCTTCTGAACTTCTCTCACTAGTGTGAAAATTGAGATTGGGCAGGAAATGGTCCTTAGGTAGGGATATGCCATAGGGTGGTGTGAAGGCCAACTGAGGAATTTACAGTATCCCCTCCATCCGGAAAAGTGCCAGCAAGGGATTATAGAATTTTGGCTCATGCATCTCTTTTTAGTTGAAGATAGACTGCAGTGATTCGAGAAGATGCTCATTAGCACCTTCTGAATGGCATTTGGGGATGAACAGCAAATGCTGGTCTTAACAGCAAGACAGAATTTGTATGAAAGAATTACTTTCTTTTATTTCAAAGAACAATTCATTATTATCTTTGTGGACAGAAGTAACAGAACATCTTTAATGAATTTAGTTTAAATTAATGTTCTATCAATGTATAATAATCTTGTTGTATTTTTCATTTTAGGGTATTCCTGGAATGCCAGGATATATTGGACCAATGGGATCCAAGGTTTGTAAATAATTTAATATCGCAAACATTCTTCTTACTTGAAATTCATTTGATTGATTTTATTGCAATTAATAATCTAACATTAGTAATCTTATTATATCACTGTTAATATTTTAGAAGGATAATACAATTCATCTAAAAATCATCTTGACATAACCATAAATGACAAGAGGAAGTGAGGGCCTAGTGGTATTACCATTGGGCTATTCATCCAGAGACTCAGGCAATGTCTCAGGATCCAAGTTTGATTCCTGCTGTGGTAGATGGTGGAATTTAAATTCGAAGAAAATTTGGAATCAAGAATCTAATGATGACTGTGAAATCATTATTGATTATTGGAGAAAAAACCATCTGGTTCACTAATGTCCTATAGAGAAGAAAATCTTCTAACCTACGTGTGACTTGAGATCTACAACAATGTGATTGACTCTTAATTGACCTCCGAGCAATAAATAAGTGTAGCCATCAACAACCACATCCCATGAATGAATTTTTAAAAAACACATTTAATCAAAGTCTCCTGCATCGTGTTTGCATTGTTTTAAGATGTAACATTGTTACCCAAAATATCTCGGCTATGTTGTATTACAGTTGCATATCCCTGTATTATTATAGGTAAAATATTCAGTACCTATAGTGACATGTGTCTGTGGATTAATGAAACAAAAATACACTGTTAGATGGTAGCAAATGTGTAACTATTAGCTATTTTTACACCTTTGTGTTTGTTCTTGCTTTTATTAAAATTATTTTCAGTGTGGAGGATTTCCTGCAAATATTTGCCTAATACATTATCTTAAAGATAATTAATCAACTGGTAAAAGCCACATGGAGTTATAATTGCAGAAATATGTTTTATTAATATGTACGTATAACAACAGAAGTATTCAGTTTGCAAATCAACAGATGCAGAAAATTCACAGTTCTGAGGACAGAAATTTTAAAGTCTTTTGGAATCCCTTTGCATACTGTTTAGTGTCTAAGTTTGCTTTTTAGGTTGAAACCTACAGGGAAATGATTTTGCACCCTTCCTCCACCACATTTTGTGGTTGACAGGTGTAGGATACTTAAATTGTGCTACATCTAACCATGTCTAGATGTAGTGTGTCTTCATTGCCTTCAGGGAAAACAGCAGTTCTCATGCTTCCAGATCTGAAGAGTTATGTGACAGTTGGAAGTGGAAGATACTTTTTCAGGTTTCCTTTAATTTGCTAATTGTCTTGCTCAGATACTTCCAAGTGGGAGGGTTCCAGTGATGGTTGAAAGGCATCCAAATTAAAATGGATTCTGCAAAGGTTAAAGACTAATCTTTAGAGAACCATTGTCAATAACAAAAGACAAAATGTTATTATTTTTAAATTGCATTGGGCGCCTTTATTAACTTATTACAAAATATTGGCCATTGTGAGTAAGATTGACTGATGGTATATAATCATTCAAGTGATTTATGAAGGTTCTGTTAGTTTAAACATTGCTGTGAATTTTGATATAAGAATATGAATATTCATATAAATGTGAATTTGAATATGCTGTGAATTGGTTCACTTGGAAGATGTATAGGTAGGGTGGTTATTGCAGAAGTTCATGGGATGCCACCTTCAAGAATATGCTCACCAAAGTGAACAATCCTATTCCAAGTGCAAGGCCCAATGTCATCTTTTTCTGCCATTCCTCAATATGAGTGCCTCAATATTAGCTTGAACACCAGAAACACAGCTTTACACCTCCTTGAATTCCAATACTTTACTGGCAAGATCTGAAGTACAGCCCCAAAACAGAATGAGGCAATTGGTAAGACTATTTCCTTACACTAATGTTTTAATATAGATGTTGTGCCCTTTTACCCTAAGCCTAAAGTCTATCTAACCTCCACCGCTACCTTACACTATCATCCATATGCCTATCTAATAGCTGCTTAAATGCCCCTAATGAGGTCGACTCCACTACCCTTTATGGCAATGCATTCCATGCCCTACCACTCTCTGAGTAAAGAACCTACCTCTGACTTCCCTATATCCACCTCCACTCACGTTAAAACTATGTCCCCTGATAATAGCTACCTCTACCCAAGGAAAAAGTCTCTGGCTATCCACTCTATCTATACCTCTGATCATTTTCAGGAGATCATTTGGGCCGAAGAAAATCTGTCTGTTGCTGAGACTAGCCACAAATAGGCCTGTACTTGTGCTGGAACCTCCTTCTGCTTTTGCAAGCATAAGGTTCTTAGGAAAGTGGAATCCCTGCCTGGTATCCAAATTGAGGACACATTGCAGAAATTAGTGACACTTTTAGTGGCTGGTCATATCCAGGTTACTTGGTCCCACAGAGTTTTCCAGCTTTCTCCCTTTTAAGCTGCATCATGTGTTTTCATAATTCTTTCTGAAGTGTCAAAATGTTTGTATGCAAAGCAATGCCCCGCAATAAGTAATGTGATAAAAGCCAATCGACTTTCGGTGGTCTGGATTTAAAGTTGAATGTTGGACAGGACAACAAGAAAATGCACCTGTTCTTCTTTAAATAGTACAATGATATTTACATCCATCTGAGCCAGCAGATTAGTTCCAAAGACAGCACATCTGACAATACATTACTTCTTTAGAACTGCACTGATTGAATACTTCATGAAGAAATAGTTTTAGCAATGGTTCATCTGCTGTCAAATCCTTTGGAGGGAGTGACCAGCAATTTACCAAAGTATTCACGAATGTAATATGTGTGCTCAGGATGTTAAAAGGAGTTCTGGCTTTCGGAAAAAGGGAGTGATGTTGACATTAGATAGTAGGGAATGAACAAGCACAGTTCAATTATAATTGCTTTCAGTTTTAGCTGAACGTAGTTATAATAATAAAACTAACATTTGTTTTGTAAGCTAATTTTTTGTGTGATTTATTACAGGGGAGAGATGGAATTCCTGGGGGTAAAGGAGATAGGGGCTCTCCTGGCAAAACAGTAAGTTGCTTTATAATAAACATGTACTTTGTGGGTTCTAATTATACAAATGTCAAAAAGATGTAATATTTGTATCAACCAGTGGTCATTTGAGAAAATGTAAGAGTTTTGTTTATATGTCTTAGTAGACAAAGTTCCATTTTATTCATATTACACTTAGCTTAGTATTTTGCCATTTTACAAATTATTATAAAATATTTCCATATCAAAAGTGATACTCCACAGAAGAATTACAATGGAAAATCCTGACATGCTGCATAAGGTTAAAACATGTTTTGGAAGTACACCAAAAATCTAGCCACAGGTAATTTAGCACTGCAAAAGCAAGTGAACCGAAATTCAGTATACTGAATTGACTTCTCAGTAGTAAATCATTAGATAGAATAAACTTAGTGCACTTAATTGACAACATCCAGATTCAGAATTGCTGCCATTCCATTATCACTTCTGATGAAATCATGGATACTAACTTTGGCTTCATAAACCACAAGACTAAGATGGTGTGAGTTGCACTGCAAGACATTACAAAGCCGGCAAATGCTATGCAGGCGCTAGTTGGCCATGGCACAAATGCAAGGTGGCTCAGAGTAGTGTTTTTAGTCATTCCAGCTGATTTGACACATGTTGTTGAAACATGGTCTTCACAAATCTACTGAACCTCTGTGCTGATCATTCTCTGCGTAGCATGCATCTAGCTGCATGAGAAACCCCTGGTAGTTCTATTGAAAGGGTTAAGCATCCCAACTTGCAGTGTGATCCTTTTGTTCAATTAACGCTGTAATTGTTCTTGGAGAGTTGTTAGAGAGTTTATGCAACAGTTATGCAGGCCAGGGGATTTTATTGCCTGTTCTTAGTTATTAAAGAGGTATGGGAGCTATTTTAGGATACTTCTGAGCCTGCAACATAGCCAACAAATGGATTAGAAGCTGCACAGAAGGAAAACATGCAATAGACTCAGAAGAAGATAGCTTCAAACAGAAGGTTCTATGTTATTTGTGTTTCCTGATAGCATGTCTCATATCCCTCTCTTAGTTAGGTGCAATGCCTGAGATGACTTGGGCTACTAAGGATGTTGCTATAGAACTGTGTCACCTCTTTCAACATGACCTGGAGCTTTACACCAGGTCGTAGGTGACACCGCCAATAGTCATAAAAGTTATTGTGGCATTAAGCTGATTGGTTCTTTCCAGGCAGAGGCAGGTGGAGTATCCAACATCTCCCAATATGCCTACCAGTGATGCATTTGGGATGTAATTAGAGGCTTCATTATGCCAAGAAAGATGATCACGTTGTGTCTTTTCTAACAAAGGAAAAATGGACTGAATTTGCATGTATTTTTGCCAGAATGGCTCAATTCCAAGTATGTGTGACCCTGACATATTTGAAAAGTACTTGAAGGTGAGGTAGAATATCTGAATTTTAGGCATGCATCTTGGTTGCTAGAGATTGCTGACAGATGAGCAATGGGAGTGTAATGTGTTGAATAGCATGAGAGATGCTATGGTGGGATTAAAATATCCTTCAAAGATGTTTCCACTAACTTTTCTCATTGATAGGTTATTAAATTCCCTGGCCACCTGCTCCAGTTCTTTCACGGGGCATTCTGAGGGGCCTGTGAATCCTGAGGAAGAATGGCTGTCTTTCTGTTCACCTTCAAGACTAGGATCTATAGCAATACATCTGCAATTGTATTTATCCTTTCTTCAGTTGAAGCACAATTGCTGGCTTGTTTCATTCAGAGTAGATCCTCTTAAAATAAACACTATGCATTCATCTTGCATGTTCTTAGGCCCCTACTGAACTAACATCCATCCAGTAACCTGGGTTGAAGAGTGTTGCACAAGACGAGATAACTTGCTTCCTGCCTCAACAGACATTGGGAGATCACAAACAGATTATGACCTGTGTGCCTGAAAATGGATACATGCATTATCTTAGCCGCAACATCAGCACCAGTGTCTCCCAGGTGACTCTCATAAGAAAAAGTAGTTAGTGAATCATCTCGGTCTTCAATGAGTGACTCAATGAATTCTATTGAAAATGAATATCTGGAAGAAAATGAGAAGGAAAGAACTGAATGTCCTTAGGAAAGGAATCAAGGGATCCAGGTCTCAAGGATCCAATCTTCAAAACAACTGTAATTATGGAACAAAAAATAAGAAAGAACTGTGGATGTGGGAAATCAGAGACAAAAACACAAATTGCTGAAAATGCCTAGCAGGTCTGGCAGCATCCGTAGAGAGAAAGCAGAATTAATGCTTTGTATCCCGTGACCAAAGTAATTCCTCTTTTTCTTCACTGATATTGCCAGATCTGAGTTTTTCCAGCAATTTCAGTTTTTGTTTATAATTATGGAACACTGGTCTTATATCGAGTTTTGAGAAGATTTGTAGCTCAGGTTGAGGTTCTGGATGTGAGTTTGCTCGCTGAGCTGGAAGGTTCGTTTTCAGACGTTTCGTCACCATTCTAGGTAACATCATCAGTGAGCCTCCGACGAAGCGCTGGTGTTATGTCCCGCATTCTATTTATCTGGTTAGGCTTCCTTGAGTTGGTGATGTCATTTCCTGCGTTGGTGATGTCATTTCCTGTTATTTTTCTCAGGGGATGGTAGATTGGCTCCAAATCAATGTGTTTGTTGATGGAATTCCGGTTGGAATGCCATGCTTCTAGGAATTCTCGTGCATGTCTCTGTTTGGCTTGTCCTAGGATGGATGTGTTGTCCCAATCAAAGTGGTGTCCTTCCTTATCTGTATGTAAGGATACGAGTGATAGTGGGTCATGTCGTTTTGTGGCTAGTTGATGTTCTACATGAACGACATGACCCACTATCACTCGTATCCTTACATACAGATAAGGAAGGACACCACTTTGATTGGGACAACACATCCATCCTAGGACAAGCCAAACAGAGACATGCACGAGAATTCCTAGAAGCATGGCATTCCAACCGGAATTCCTTCAACAAACACAGTGACTTGGAACCAATCTACCATCCCCTGAGAAAAAGAACAGGAAATGACATCACCAACCCAAGGAAACCTAACCAGATAAATAGAAAGCGGGACATAACACCAGCGCTTCGTCGGAGGCTCACTGATGATGTTACCTAGAATGGTGATGAAACGTCTGAAAACTAACCTTCCAGCTCAGCGAGCAAACTCACATCCAGAACTGGTCTTATATGGTTACACTGGATGTGATTTCTAGGCATGTGATTACTAATTTGTACACAAGTGAAATGAATCAATTGCCTGCATCTGCCACATAATTCAAAATTGCAGAACCAATTTGAAAATGTGAATGATTTGTGCAATATCAAGATGCCAGCTACAGCAAATATCACATTGGCAAGAGCTAGGTACATTTTTTTAATCTTCATTGGAATTGATTGGTTATACCTCTTGGCACATGCAAAAAGCAGTGGACTGCAAGAAGTGGGTGCACTTGTCATTGTCTGGAACCTGCTTAATTCATATTCAGTCAAAGACCTGCATGTGAAATAACAACCTATACCTTTGCAGCGGGTTATCTAAAAATGATCACTCCCTGACAGCAACATGCGTGGCAGAGGAGTCAATACATGCTTCTTTGCCATTGGGAGAACCATGCTGGTTATCTATACCCAATCTCATCTAACTTTGGGAGCAACTAGAAGATTGAAGCCATTTATTAAATGGACAATCACTAACATGATTTAGTGAGGACTTTTGCTGAAGTTGCAAGTTCTCTGCAAATGATTTTTGAGTCTATTGAAGACTCCTATCTTATATGGTTACACTAGATGTGGTTTTTAGGCATGTGATTACTAATTTGTACACAAGTGAAATGAATCAATTGCCTGCACCTGCCACATAATTCAAAATTATTTAAATTAGGAAGTCACTGGATTTATTCAGGTGTCTGAAAATATTTCATGAAAATTCGTTTCATATAAAATTACATAGTTTTACAGCACATAGGTCATCATGCACCAATATTTACAATGGTGTCAATGTTCTAAATGAAGCTGCCTCCACACTAATTTCTCCCATCCACATATCCATTATTCCCATCTCCTTCGTATATTTGATTCTCTTTTAATTTATTCCCACACACTTATTTTGATGGTATGTTCCTCAATATGTATTTTGGATGGAAAACAGTGAATGTAACACCCTTATTCAAAAAAGGAGGGAAACAACACCTAGTAACTAGATCAATTAGCCTTAACATGGGAAAATGTTAGAGACTATTACAAAGGATGTTATAGCAGGGCATTTAGAAATATATAATTCAATCAACAATTAAAGCATGATTCCATGAAGAGAAAGTCATATCTGACCAATACATTAGGATTTTTTGAGGAGATATTACACAGGATTGGTAAATGGGAAGCAGTAGAGGTAATATATTTGGATTTTCAACAAATGTTTGATTAGATTTTACACGTAACACTACTTAATAAGAGCCCATGGTATTAAAGGTAATATATTGACCTGGAGAGGGAATTGGATAATTAATAGAAGACAGAGAGATGGGATAAGGGGGTATTTTTAGATGGCAATCTGTAACTAGAGCAGTGATACAGGAATCAGTGCTAGGGCCACAGTTATCTATAATATATTAATAACTTGGGTGAAGGAAGTGGCTATTATGACCAAATTCGTGAATGAGTGAAAAGATTAGAATAGGTGAAAGGTAAGTAATTAGAATGACCACAGAGTTTACAAAGTGACACAGACAGGTTAAGTCAGTGGGGAGAAGGCTTGATGGATAGAATATAATGTAGGAAACTGTGAGACCATACACATCGGAAAGAAGATTAGAGGAGATTTAAACAAGAAAGACTGCAGAAAGCTGCAGCATAGGGGTACAAAAAGTTAGCATTCAAGTTCAGTGGGTAATGAGGAAAAAAAATAAAACATTTGTTTATATTCCAAAGTGAATGAAATATAAAAATAGGAAAGACTGCTAAAACTATACAAGGCACTAAGCAGAACATACCTAGAATACTGGGAACTGTTTTGGTGCCCTTGTCTGAGGAAACTTATAGAATCATAGAGTCAGACATCGTAGAAATTACTCCTTTGGCCTGCCATGGCAATGCTGACCAGCAAACATCAAATTGCATTATTTCTGTTTATTTGCACTTGTTCCATAGCCTGCTATGCACTGGCATATTAAGTACTCATCCAGATGCTTCTTAAATGTTGTAAGAGTACCTACCTCCACCACCCTGACAAGCAGTATATTCCAATTTCACCCAAGTGAAAATGTATCTCTTCAGATCCACTCTAAACCATATACTGCTCACTTTAAAGTTATGCCCTCTGGTCCTAGATACATGTACCATGGGGAAGAGATTCTTACAATCTACCCTATCTATGCCTGTCATGATTTTGCAAACCTCAGTCAGATCTCCCCTTAGTCTCCTGTTCTCCAGGAAAAACAAACCCAGCCTATCCAGTCTGCCCTCATAACCTTCTATCTCAGGCAACATCCTGGTGAAGCTCCTTGCACCCTCTCTAGTACAATCACACCCTTCTGCTCGTGTGGCAACCAGAACTGCACACATTGTTCCATCTGTGGCCTAACCAATGCCCTATAAATGTGCAAACAACGTTCCTTTTCCCATATTCTACACCCTAACTAATGAAGGCAAGCATCCCAATTGCTTTTTTACCACTCTGTCTGCCTGTGCTGATACCTTCAGGGACCTGTGGCCTTGTACACCAATGTCTCTCTGTTCCTCAGGACTCCCTGGGGACTTACCATTCATTGTGTAAATCCTTCCCTTATTATACTTCCTGAAATCATTACTAAGTTTGAAGAAAAAGATGTGATCTTATTGAAACAGACAAGATTCTGAGGAGACTAATGCACTGAGAGATTATTCCTCCTGGCTGGAAAATCTAAATCAGAGGGGCACAGAGTCATTGAATGTATTTAAGTCAGAGATAGATAAGTTCTTGATTAGTAAGGGGGATCAAGAGTTACAAGAAGAAGACAGGAGAACGGGGTTGAAAAACAAATCTGTCATGATCAAATGGAGGAGCAGACTCAATGGGCTGAATAGTCTAATTCTGCTCCAATATTTTATGGTCTTATGGTCTCTGTTTCAGGATAAAGAATCTTAATATAGATCTGGTAGTGGAAAAATTTCTTCAGTCAAAAGGCCTTTGAATCTCTATGTCGGAGAATTGCACATGCTCCATCATTGGCTGCATTTAGCACTATAATAGATAAATTCTTTCCACTCCCACCTCACCCCCCACCCCCACCCCCAGAAATCATGGGATATCTTCTTCTGTGTCAGCCCTCTGAGCGGTGAAGATTACTTGCTTCCACTCCAGGAGTGGGAGGGGGCCTTCTGAATGGCTCAATGTTCCAGCCCTGGTGGCAGATGGGTGGGACTTTCTGGATTCTGCCTGCCCTTTCTGCTGCTTGTGCTTGGCCTCCATGTCCTCCACTCAGTGACAAAGAATACACAGGACACGTGGGAACATGGAGTTGAAGCATGAGGTTACCCATGATCCTACTGTCTGAGGCTAAACCAGATCGTTTATGATGTTTCTGTCACATCTGCCCCTGAGAAGCTTCCAACACACATGTTCACACTATTTTTATTTCAACCCCAGTAACATTGTCCATCTTTGCTATACCTCAGCTTATCAGGGGCTGAAATCCTTATATATTCCTTATTTACCTGTAGACTTAACAGTTCTAACATACTGAAGAAGGGTCCAGACCCGAAACATCAGCTTTCCTGCTCCTCTGATGCTGCTTAGCCTGCTGTGTTCATCCAGCTCTACACCTTGTTATCTAACATACTCCTGGCTGGTTTCCCACATGCTATCCCCCCTGTAAATTTGAGGTCTTCCAAAAGTGTCTTGCTTATGTCTTTTCTCACACCAAGCCCCAAATCACCCTTATCCCTGATATCACTAACTTACATGGAGTCACAACCAGCACAGTCAATCAGCCTTGATTTGAAATGTGTCATCCTTGTTTTCAAACTCTTCCATGCCCTTGCCCATCTTATCACTGTAATCTCCCCGAACCTGCCAGAGATATCTACCTTAATCTTATTCTGGTTTATTGAATATCCACAAGTTCATTTTTAAACCACTGGTGATCTTGGCTTCAACATTCCCTGGGTCCTGAATTCTGGTATTCAAAACATAACCAAATGTCTCTCTCTCTCTCTCCTCTCTCTCTCTCTCTCTCTCTCTTTCTCTCTCTCTCTCTCTCCTCTTCCTTCAAGATGCTCCTTAAACCTCCTTAACCAAGCATTTTGTCATATATCTTGTATTGTTCAGTGTCTGTACTTCCTTTATAATGGCCCTGACAAGTGCCTTGGGACATTTTATTATGTTTATTTATTACTTAAATTTTAAAAAATTGTTGTTAAATATTTCTCCATCAAGCATGTCAAGAGTTTGGAATATCATTCATTGCCAACAACATCATTCAGATTGCATATTTAATGTGGCAAAACATTAAAATTCATCTAATATAAGCCTATAGATATGTTTTAATGCAATTCCTCGCTCATCTCATTGCAGGACTTCCCAGCTTAATCTTCTTTGCATGAGCTCTTTATACTACACACTTAGAGTCATGGAGTCATAGCGTCATATGGTGTGCAAAGCAGACCTCTTGGCCCAACCAACCTGTTGCCAAACATAATCCTATAGTGAGATCTAAGTTCAATATAACTGTTCCCTTGAATTGCCTTTTGAGGGTTTCGTGGTTTTTCAGTGATGAAATAGCTGAAGTTAGGTCAGTATTAATTCCCTGCAATGTATTTGTAATTTTTTTAGAAGAAATGGAAGCAGTCAAAATGGTGAACTGTATTTTCTCTGGACAGTTTTCAAAAAGTATCAATCTCAGTCACTGTACTTGCTGCAACTAATCAGGCATTTGAAAAAATTTTCCAAACCCTTACATTTACTATATTTTTTATGAAATACAGCTTCTACATTTATGCTAAAATACACAAATTCATAGTCAACTTTAGACCACATTTGGGTAACAATTTGAGATTATCTGAGTCTTTACATGTAAGAGTTTTGACTAGGTGAGAATGACTGAACCAGCTGTGTCTTTAAGCCTTCTCAATTGATCACAACAAAGATTTAAGCTCTTTTTAACACTGTTTCCACTTAAAATGTAGTCAACAAATTTTTACAGAAACATTAAGGAGCCAGTACAAGATTTTCTTGGGTGAAGAAAAAACAATTTTACTACCTGCTCATCTCAAGGAAAATAATAAAGAAGGATGTCAAGCATACAGCCTTCTTTAGTTACTGAGATGCTCACACACAAGTACAAATGCATAAATGAAAAATGTCCAGTACAAAGGTAAACAAAATAATATACAGTTTAAAGTCCTTTCTGTCCTTGACGCTTAATGTTTTAACCGGAGACCACAAAAGGTTAGTTTTTGTTTTAGATACCATCAGCAAAAGTGAATATTGCAGTTATCTTTTTAAGTTCTTGAATCTCAGATATTCCTTTCCAATCAGTACTATCGAACAGGATTTAAAAAAGAGAAAGTCTCCTTTACCTGTGTTCAGTTGCGCGCTTCACATTCTGTCTCCTCTTGTCTGCCAAAAAAAGCTCCATGAAATAGGAGCTTACTTGTGTATTTCGTATCTGCTAAGGTTATGTTTTTAGGCTTCATAATTTCAATTGAGGTTTAACTTCCAACATGTAAAGATTCACCTAATGGTGTATTAAAACAAGAGATGAGCATCTTCTCACTTTTCACATGAGGCCTGTTTAACTAGATTTGTTGCCTTTTGTGGGAAATGTTAATTTCATCTCAAACTGTCTTTGGTCTAATGCAGATCAGTTTCACGAAACTTGGCAAACCTATGTGGGTCAGATGATCCTGTGGCCATTTTACAGATGTGTTTTGGTGTCTTTTTAAAACTGCTTTAGTACTTGAAATTGCCAGGTATTAAATTGGCAACGGCACACCACTTGTGACAGCATGCCAGCCTGTAAAAGACCCATTTCCAACTCTCTGCTTCCTGTTTACCAGCCAATCTTCTATACTGCCAAAATGTTGTGCTTTGCATTGCAAATCCCTCCAAAATCCCAACACATCTAACCAAAAAAATGTGAGATTCAGCCCCTTCTCTTCCTTTTGTCTAAACAGACATGCTTTCTCATCAGAAAGCTGTTCATTTTAAGTTTCCTTTCTTGCTTTATTACGCATGTAGGAGAACAGAGAATGACTTTGAAGACCTAAAGTCAAACATGCATACTTTTCAAAATGTAGCAAAAATGTGTAGCTCGGGTTGTGGATGCAGTTATTTGTTAGATAGCCAAGCCAGTTGTTCTGTTATGTGCAGACATTTCGTTACCAATCTAGGCAACATCGTCTGTGCAACCTCGAATTGATGTGTCAGTGCACTGCTTCCTTCCGGATTTATATGATCCTCTGACATGATGGTATTGTTGCTTCCAGTTATGTTGTTTTAGCAGCGACCTGCATACGGACCTCCAGTCGAACTGATGGCCCTCATTATCTGTGTGTATTGAGACAGGTGGATATTGATCTTGTCTTTTTACTGCCAGCTGGTGTTCGTGTATCCTGGTGTCAGTTTCTTTTTCTCTTTGTCCACTGTAATATCCATTGCACCTGCTGCATGGTATTCTGTATATCATGTTAATCTTGTTTACCGTCGGTGTATTAGTCTCTGATAACATTTGGCACTTGTTGCTGTAGGTTTGTGTGCATGATCATTGCCCATAGCATCCTGCAGCAGTTTTGCTCTATTCTTCTTGCTTGTCGGTTGTTTAGTGGTGGTTTGTATTTTGTGCTGCAAGGCACTCCCCGGTTCCTGAGGCATTCATGAAGGAAGTGGAGTTGTTCATGGGTAGCGCTTTGTTGGATGGCATAGGCTTCCCATTGTCAGGCCTGTTTTAGTTTGTTGTACCCGTAGCTTTTAAAGGTCTTAGTGAAAATTTGTAGCTCATGTTTTGGATGCAGATGCACACAAACCTACAGCAACACTGCGCCAAATATTATCAAAGACTAAGGACCCCATACCAACAGTAAATAAGATCAATGTGATATACAGAATACCGTGCAGCGAGTGCAATAAACATAACATCAGACAAACAGGAAGGAAACCAATGACCAGGATACACAGAACAAAAAACAAAGTTGCTGGAAAACCTCAGCAGGTCTGGCAGCATCTGTGAAGGAAAGAACAGAGTTAATGTTTCGGGTCCAATGACCCTTCCTCAGAACTCAGACTGAGGGCCGTCAGTTTGACTGAGACAAGTGACCATGCTGGAACAGCTGAACACCAGACATGCAAGGAACTTCTGGAAGCCTCATTTTTCAACACGGGACTCCATTAACAAACACATAGAAATAGACCCCATATACAGACCACTGCTAAAACCACCGAACCAGAAGCAACAAAACCATCACACCAGAAGATCATATAAATTCAGAAGGAAGCAGAACACCAACGCTTCGATCAGAGATTGCACTGATGATGTTGCCTAGAAGGGTAATGAAACATCTGCACACCACAGAACAATCAGCTCGGCGGTCTAACAAACAACTGCATCCACAGCCCAAGCTAAAGATTTTTGCTAAGACCGCAAAAACCTATGGGCGCAACACACTAAAACAGGCCTGACAATGGAAAACCTATGCCATCCAATAAAGTGCTACCCATGAACAATTCCACTTTCTTCATGAATACCTCAGGAACCGGGGACTGCCTTGCAGCATAAAATACAAATTGTCACTAAACAACCCATAAGTAAGAAGAATAGCAGAGCTAAACAGCTACAGGATGCTATGGGCAATGATCATGTGCACAAATCTACAGCAACACTGCGCCAAATGTTATCAAAGACTAAGGACCCCCATACTGACAGTAAACAAGATCAACGTGATGTACAGAATACAATGCAGCGAGTGCAATATACATTACATTGGACAAACAGGGAGGAAACCGACAACTAGGATACATGAACAGCAAATGGCAGTAAAAAGACATGACCAGTATTCACTTGTCTCAATATACACAGACAATGAGGGCCATCAGTTTGACTGGGACAAGTGACCATAATGGGACAACTGAACACCAGACATGCAAGGAATTTCTGGAATTACAAAGTGTGGAGCTGAATGAACACAGCAGGCCAAGCAGCATTTTCAGGAATTTCTGGAAGCCTGGTTTTTCAACCCGGGACTCCATTAACAAACACATAGAAATAGACCCCGTATACAGACTGCTGCCAAAACCACCGAACCAGAAGCAACAAAACCATCACACCAGAAGATCATATAAATTCAGAAGGAAGCAGAACACCAGCACTTCATTTGAAGGTCACACTGATGATTTTGCCTAGAAAAGTAATGAAACCTCTGCACACTACAGAATAACCAGCTCGGCAAGCTAATAAACAACTTCAAATTTCAAAACTGTAATTCAATTTGAATTTGAGACAAGCTGCTTTTAACTGGTGATTGTGGTCCAATGTTGCTCAATGTACCCCAAAGGTAGAACACAGTGGTTACATAGAAACTATTTCAAAAAGAGAGTCATTGAGTTATACAGTACAGAAACAAACCCTTTGGTCCAATTTGTCCATGCCAACCAGATATCCCAAAGTGATCTAGTCCTATTTTCCAGCATTTGGCCCATATCCCTTTAAACCCTTCCTATTCATGTACACATCCAGATGCCTTTTAAATGTTGTAATTGTATCTGCTTCCACCACTTCCTCTGGCAGCTCATTCCATATATGCACCACCCTATACATGAAAAAGTTGTCCTCGGGTCCCTTTTTAATCGTTCCCTTCTCACCATAAACCTATGCCATCTAGTTTTGGATTCTCTTACTTTTGGAAAAAGACCTCGGCTTTTCACCCTATCCATGCCCCTCATGATTTTATAAACCTCTATCACGTCACTACTCAGCCTCCGACGCTCCATAAAATGTGTTGAAGCTTTCTATTTCTTATTTAGCTTTCATCATTTATTTTGAATAGAGTTACAAAAAACTGACATCTAAGTGACTAAAGTAAAAAAGAATTGAAAACATTCCTCCTTATATATTACATTTGAAGGTTTGATGTGTGATGTGCTTATGAGGGTTTTCTAAATAGCTGTAAACATCAGAACATGACTTGTTATTTGCTACAATAGAAATATTGTGCTAATACATAAAGTTCGAAGGACTCATTTCTGTATTTATTTCTCACAATTTAATATGAAAATGTCATAACTGCTACCATTTCCTTTGTAATCGTATTAAATACCATTGATGTTTTGTTATGTATTGGTGTTTTGAGTCTTTTTTATCTCCAATTGTAGTTTGACAAAATGGATGTCATAAAATCCTTCAATAATGTTTTCAGAGGACAGTCATTACAGATATTGAAATGTAGCCAAATGTCCAAAATGGTTATCATTGGTCATATTTTATGTTTACCATTTTATTTCAGTCTTTTATGGAGTGCTTCCATATCAATAATCTCAAAGCCAGCATTTAAGCAGTAACATTTGATGAATGTTCAATTATTTGTAGGCATACAAAAATGTTATGTTTAAGAGTGGATCAGACAGAAAAGTAACACTCAAATAAAATCAAATTACTACAGATATTGGAGAGCTGAAATAAAAATAGGAAGTGCTGAGAAAATCGGCAGGTCGGTTGGGTCAGAAACAGATGTTTCAAGTCCGTTGACTCTGCAAAGTTGTTTTCTGTGTTTTACATAAAAACTTTTTGTTTTTCAATTTAAACAAACTAAAAAGAACATCCATTTTTATTTAGATTCCCATAATTTTGTTGATGTGGGTTAAGTAAGTCAGGGATTGAATTTGAATGACTTTTTAAAAAAGAAAATGAGAGTCATATTGTATGATTAACTCTTCTCAGCCTGTTCATCCTGATGCAGGTGACGTGTTATATTTGCGGTGCCTGTTTTTTTAGATTATAGCTACATGCAAATAGCAGTTCTCACACCATTCATTACCGCACTGCATTGGCAGAGGACCTAATATGGCCAGTGACTAGCACCACTTAAAGGCAATATAATAAAATGTGAGGCTGGATGAACACAGCAGGCCAAGCAGCATCTCAGGAGCTTTTGTGCTCCTGAGATGCTGCTTGGCCTGCTGTGTTCATCCAGCCTCACATTTTATTATCTTGGAATTCTCCCGCATCTGCAGTTCCCATTATCTCTGATACCACTTAAAGGCAGCCTGCTTCTCTTGAAGGTGAGGTGTATTTGAGCTAAGTGAGTTTTGGCTTTGGAAGATTGAAAAATGGTTATGCATGTGAGAGAACATGCACTAAAATGTTCTGATAATGAACTGGAGGCCTTGGTGCATGGCCCAGGGATAACAGACATCCAGTGTCTGCCGAGGTGGGGATACAGGAAGACCTTCAGATATATGTTCAACAGTCAATGGGAAGAAAAAGCATTGAAACTGAATGCCAGGCCTGTGGCTCCAAGAACATGGATGCAGTGCAGAAAGATGTTTAGCCATCTTAAACAAATTACTGAGGGAAAGATTTACAATCTGCCAACTGCTCCATATGCCTCACCCAATTCTCATTTAACTATAACTATAATCCTGTCACACACCTGCAATCAGGCCCTGTATATCAGTACTCAACCCTTCATATATGTTATATACACTTAACATTGAGGTAAGCTTTGCATCGATAACTCACAACTCACGCACTTTGGCAGCATTTCCACCATGACAGCAACAGCATACAATTACGTTTTATGACAATATTTGGCACACTTCACTCCTTCATAGGGTGCATAACAGAAGACAAAAGGAGTACAACAGGTGTCTGTGTATATTTTAACCCCAATGGATTGTTGGCCATCATGAGAAGGGGATATGTATGAAACAATGGCCAATTGTGGTACTGGAGAAATCAATAATACAGATTGTTTCCTGTGTCCTTATTTTCCTCCTTTCTTTCAGGCTCTTCCTTTTCCCAATCTTTTGATTTGTGGTTGCAGATTATTGATGCATTGTCATTCCCCTCATTTAGACGAGAATTGAAGAAGAAAACAAATGATGACTAGATGCCATCACTCAGTTTTTCAATGATAGCCATCAGCTCAGATGCTGACACTGAATGTACTTTTGAATTGAAGTGGGACTCATATTTGGTGAAACTCTGGGTGCAAATCTACAAAAACTCAGATGAGGATAAAGGATACAGCTTGGTGCCCACTCATCAGAAAATGAGATGAAACACCAGTTCTGCTGCAGAGGAGTCAGGTGAGGCTTGCAAAGGACCAGGCTACAGAAGAATATTGATGGGTGTATGTGACAATATGTTTTGTGTACTTGAAATAATGGCAGCAAGCTTACATATAATGTGAGGAACATTGAGAGTTTCAGTACCACGTGGTACAGGGCTGTGCACTGAGCTTGGGGCTCATCCTTTCCATCATAAAGTGGCTGGAGATCTGCAACAGCACATCAGCGAAACTCTCCATGATGAAGTATCTGATGCCTACTGCCACGGGTTTATTTTCAGATTCCATCAATGATCAGAGATTGTAATGAAAACTCAGATCATTGTCATGCAAACTCACACTGCCACCATCGTGGCTTTGGATGCCACTGATCAAAGTCATTTCTGAGTGATAGTTGGGAGTTGCACATTGGAGCAAAGTAGAAATTTTGATACAATTGACTCTGCAAGAGTTGCCCAGGAAATTGATACCCTCAAAACATAACAGGAAGAGTCAAGACAAGTGATGGAAATGGAATTATTGGAAATACTCATTGCCTGGCACTTGTGTGACACAAGTGTTATTTTGACACGTCAACCAAATCCTGGAAAAAGACCCAGGTCTTGGTGCATTTGGACACAGAACGCTTCGGCATGGTGCTGAAAGTTGTGCAAGTATCAGTGAACATCTCCACTTCTGACCTCATGATGATGGAAGGTGGCTGATGAAACAGCTGAAGATGTTTGGGCTGAGAGCACTAACCCGACGAGCTCCTGAAGGGAACTGAAATGACTGATCTCAAACAATCATAGACATCGTCCTTTGTGCCAGGTGTGAATGCAACCAGTGAAACATTATCCCCCGATTCCCATTAACTCTAATTTTGCTGGAGATCCTTGATGTCACATCCAGTCAAATTCTGTCTTGATGTCGAATTCACCTCCCTCTAGGGTTCAGCCTAGGGTGATATTTTGTTACTGCAATTACCCAGCATTTGGAACCCTTTCAAAAAGGTTTCAGACAATTCCAACCCACGTCAGCTGAACAGCTACCCAGGAAAAGTTAAGAGGATCAAAAACCTACTTTTAAGATGAAGCCTTGACACTCTCCTAACAGCTACAAAATTGTGGACTCAAATGAGAAAGATTTGTTTTAGAACCAGTATTACAAAGAATAATGCCTATTGTGAAAGGCAAGTAACCGGACATACATTGCAAGCGTTGTTTAAACACCTCAGAACACCAGTAATTGTAGTTTAGGTTACAGATGAACTGAAGTTGAGAGATTATATTCAGATGGAGCTTTGGTTTGCAACAAGAAGTTGTTTAGTCAGTGGACTGATGACTATTTATCAATGATAAAGGTCTTTTGTCTGCCAACAACCATGTAATTAGTTCTCAAGTAACTGAACAGCCTAGGGCTGGGAACAAGATACAGAGAGTAATGATCAGATCCCCACCAACTCTGTTCTGTGTGGGCTAAACCCACTTCAAATCTGAAACAAACCAGTCAATCTTTCCTTCAGCAGTTTCTCTGTGCTATGACTTTTAAATGATAACTCAGTTGCTTTTTTAAAGTGAACCAGCCAACCTATCCCTCTTGTAAACTAGTGAAAGCTTTCAGAAGAGGAAGCCAAAAAGAAATCTTCAGATCAGCAGTTATGAACTCAACAAATCTTTTGAACGAAGTCTATTAAAACAGCTTTACTAGTTTTCCCGCTAACCATGTATGTTTTCACTGTCTACATCTGTCTGTCTGCAAGAGTGCAAGGAAGAGTTTATAAGGTGGTTAGAATTTTAATTTTCAGTGCTTTATGTTGGCTGTTTATAACTGTTTACCTGAAGCTGGAGTCTAATTACTTGTACAGTAATTCTTGTTAAGCACAGAAATCTGGTTTGTGCTTTCTATCAACTCAAGTCTGAAAATTAGATACATTGGGCAAGCTTTGCCATACTTATATAAAAACCTCGAACCTTAGTGACGACTCAAGGAAAAGTGGGGCTTAATTTCCTGTGCACCATCCTAATGAGTTGTGACAAAGTATATAAAAAGAAAAAAAAGAGCAGCTGAAGTGGATAAGTCTATGAAATTTCTAATGGGAAACAAGAAAATTGCAGAGATTTTGAGCAAGGATGTTGTTGTGTTTTCGAAGTAGAAGGGAGGAATTTAAAACAATCATAGTCACTAGAGAAATGTCCTGGGGAAACTGATGGGACTAAATGATAACATGTTCCTTCTCAAGACAACAAAATGTGAGGCTGGATGAACACAGCAGGCCACTGCTTGGCCTGCTGTGTTCATCCAGCCTCACATTTTGTTGTCTTGGATTCTCCAGCATCTGCAGTTCCCATTATCTCTGATACATGTTCCTTCTGCCTGATTTCTAGATTTTAAAAGAAGTGGTGAAAAATTTGGTTGTAATCTTTCAAATATTCATATTCTGGAAAAGCTCCAACAGATTGGAGCCACAAATGTAACACCTCTATTCAGGGAAGGGGAGAGATGAAAGGAGAAAAATATAGGCCAACAAGCCAGGTATTTGTCATTGAGAAATTGCTAGAATATATTATTGAGGTCAAAGCAGACAGAGACAACGTTGATTTATAGGAGTGTGTCTGAAGAACAAGGGGATGGATAAAAGGGAACCAGCTGGTGCATTTGAATTTCCAACAGGCATTCAGTAAGGTACCAGAAAAAAGTTAGTATGTAAAACTAGACCTCATGAAGTTGGGAATGATCTATCAACATACTGACAGGGAAATGTAGATTAAAATAATGAATAATTTTCATTTAGTAGTATGTAATCAGTGATGTATCCCAGGAATCAGGTCTGGGTCTCAACTATTTATGAGGCCATAGCAGTAATATCAGAGGCCCCGGCTAATACTTTGGGGGCACTGGTTCAGATTCCACCATGGCAGGTGGTGGTATTTAAATTCAATTAATAAATCTGAAATAAATGCTATTCTCTGTAACAGTACCTGTGAAACTGTTCATTAGAGTTTAGAGGAATGAGAAGTGATCATATTGAAATGTATTGGATTCTGAAGGCACTTGACAGAGCAGGTGTGAAAGGATATTTTCTCTTGTGGCTGAATCTAGACCTAAGGGTCACAGATAAAAAAATAAAGGAATAAAAACAGAAGAATGATAGCGAAACTTTGTTTTGACAAAGAATCTAAACGTTAACTGTTTTTCACTCCCCACAAATGCAACCAGCCCTGCTGGATTTCTCTGGCACTTGCTGTTTTGCTTCAGATCTCCAGCACCCACAGTATTTTGCTTTTATTAGAAATAAGGCAACTCCCAGATATGAGGAGAAAGTTGTTCTCTCAGAGGATTGAAAGTCTTTGAAATTCTTTCCTCATAGGAGTCTGGGTCAGTGATTATATTCAAGGCTGAGACACAAGCAAGTCAGGAGTTCCGGGGCAGATATTAAAAATGGAATTAAGGCCATAATTAGATCAACCATGATCCTATTGTATGGTGGAGTATGCTAAATGGACAAGATGGCCCATGTCTCCTTTTTTTTATGATGTTATGACATTTAAAATGGAAAGTGTTTTAACACCAGTAGCAGGTCAAAATAATTACAGCTTGGCAAGCTAATGTAGTAGATTCAATTGTAAATGTGAGTCTAGGATATTATTATGGTAATATGTTGACACAACATGGCTAAAGGAAATAAGAATTTGAAGGCAGAAAATGCATACAGATATAGTAATGTTTATTGTATTTTAAACACAGTTCTTGAAATTATGGTAAGATTAGGAACACATCCTTGATTAAAATAAATGTATCATTGCTGTCACTAAAATGGTGATGTAATAAATTTAATATGAATATATTAATCCATTTCTCACCAGTTTTTGCAAAGCATAACTCCAAGCCATAAATTTAATATTTTCTCATGTCAATAATACCTTTTTTTTGCACTAGGGTGAAATGGGACTACCAGGTGTACCTGGATCAAGAGGACTACCTGGACCTAAGGTATTGTACATGATACTGTCAATACAACATACCAGACACTTACATGTTTATCAGTGAGAAATTGTATATGAAATGATAACATTTACATATGCTTTCACTATTATACTGCATTTATTTGAAATTGCCTTTATTTTCATTTGTGTTCCAACTTCATAGCGGAACTAGTGCAGACCAAGTATGCTTAAGCAAAGCTACTTTTATGCGGAGCTGGCAATGAATAAGAATCCTTTTAAAGGATTTTTGTCAATATAGATTCAAATTTGCAGATGTTAAGATATTTCATATTTAAGGAATGAAAGCCCTTTATCATGTGGCTTGATGCCTCAGTATGAGTTTGAGTTCAAAATAGACTGGACAAGAAGCCGTCAAAGTCAAGAACTGTCTTCAGACTTAGACCTTCAAACTAATGTTATTTATTATAAACCAATATGAAATACTTCTCTAAGTGGTAATCATAGATATGTAAGCCTCCAATTTTAGTATTACACTAGGTAAGGATTAACCTAGCTTTGTGTGTCCATGTCCATGTGCTGTTAAGACTCGAGTTCCAGGGTGGCAAGGTGGCTCGGTGGTTGGCACTGCTACCTCACAGCACCAGAATCCCAAGTTTGATTCAAGCCTTTGGTGACTATTTGGAGTTTGCATGTTCTCCCTGTGTCTGTGTGGGTTTCCACCAGTAGCTGTACTTCCCTCCCACCATCCAAAGATGGGTAGGTTAGGTGGATTGGCCATGCTAAATTGTTCTGTAGTGTGTAGGCTATATGGATTAGCCGTGGTAATTGTGTGTTAACAGGGATAGGGTGAGATGCTGTTGGGAGAGTCACTGTAGACTCACTGGGCCAACTGACCTCTTTCTGTCAGGATGCTATGATTCTAGCATAGTGTAGTCGTTTTCTAACTCATCGCATACTATGATATTTATGCTTAATGATATCCATCTCCAAGGCATCACTGTAAGACTGTTCCAGGCTTCTGAAGTCCTTCCACAATAGAAATTTAAGATTACCTGATTTGAAATCTGGTTTATCTCTGATTAGCAACCAAAAATATTAATCTTCATGTTTCCACCTGGATGTTTTGCATCCGCAGACATACATTTCAGTAATCACATTTGGCCCACACGTTGGCTCTGATATTTATACACAAGAAACCTGTGAAGGCTAAATGAAATAACTCCATAGAGGCTGGTATCCCATCACTTAGTCCCTCTTTATTTACACATGGAGAGTCTTTGACATTGATCTAGCTCCTTCAGAGCCAGCTCCTGTTTTTATCTGTTAGCCAGGGCTCAATGATTGGACCAGATTAACAGTCCCAGTCAGGAGTCTATCATTTTGATGGTGTCAGCACAAGGCTGGAAGGCTGGACCTCATGTTGTGAGCATGAGGGTAACCATGATCACAGCAGCAGGAAGAGAAAACCTGCAGTCAACAAAGGGAGTTCCCTTCTTGGCCACAAGGGAAAAATGATCCCATAACCACTGGATCAGACCTAAGCCACACAGTCCTTTCACATCCAGTCTTTAATGGTGGTGGACAGTTAAACAGCCAGTGTTGTAAGCGACTCTAAGAATATTCCCAGCCTCAACAATGGCGGGAACCCAGCACATCAGTGCAAAAGACAAAATTGAAGCAGAATTGAATTTGTAGCCAGGTGTTCTGCGTGGATACATTTCAACATCCTCCCAAGGCCCCCCGTCATTGCAGATGCCAGTCTTCAGCCAACTGGATTCAATACAGTAAGGGATATTCTCAGTACAAAGATGGATTTTTGTCTCAGCAATGACTGTGGAGTGGTCATTAGTTCTGCATACCCTATGCACTACTCGCTTAATTGTTCAGCCCCACCTCCCTCAAACGTTACAGCTGTGGAGTCCAATTTCTTTTGCCATACTAAATGGTTACCTTTCATTCTGGGTCGGGTGGGGGGGCGGTCGGTGTTGGTGTGTGGGGGTGGTGGGGGGAAGCACCTCAAAACATAACAGGAAGAGTCAAGACAAGTGATGGAAATGGAATTATTGGAAATACTCATTGCCTGGCACTTGTGTGACACAAGTGTTATTTTGACACATCAACCAAATCCTGGAAAAAGACCCAGGTCTTGGTGCATTTGGACACAGAACGCTTCGGCATGGTGCTGAAAGTTGTGCAAGTATCAGTGAACATCTCCACTTCTGACCTCATGATGATGGAAGGTGGCTGATGAAACAGCTGAAGATGTTTGGGCTGAGAGCACTAACCCGACGAGCTCCTGAAGGGAACTGAAATGACTGATCTCAAACAATCATAGACATCGTCCTTTGTGCCAGGTGTGAATGCAACCAGTGAAACATTATCCCCTGATTCCCATTAACTCTAATTTTGCTGGAGATCCTTGATGTCACATCCAGTCAAATTCTGTCTTGATGTCGAATTCACCTCCCACTAGGGTTCAGCTCTTCTGTCCGTATTTAGATGAAGGCTATAATGAAGTCAAAAGTTGAGTGGCTCTGACGGAAGCCAAACTGGGCATCAGTAAGAAGATTATTGCTAAGGAAATACTGCTTGATACTACTGTTGATGTCACTCTCATTATTTTACAGAACATTGACAGTAGACTTACAGATTTGTAGTTTGGCTGTGGTGGGTTTCTCCTGCTTTTTCTGGACAGGACATGCCTAGGCAATTTTCCAGTTTGTCAGATAAATTCCAGTTCTGTGGCTGTACCACAACAGCTTGGTTGCACAAATCCTGGAATGTAAGAATATGAGAAATAAGAGCAGCACTAGGCCATTCAGTCCCTCAAGTATATACTATCGTTCAACAAAATCATGGCCAATCTACCCCAGGCCTCAACTCCATTTTTGTGCCAGCTCAGTATGGCCATCAATTCCTTGATATTTCAAAAATCCGTCACCTCCTCTTTAAATACTTCAAATGATCCTGTATCTAGAACTCTCTGAGGTAGAGTATTCCAACATTCACTACGCTCTGGGAAGAGAAATTCCTTTACATCTTAGTGTTAAATGAGTGACCTTTATTTTGTGTGTCCAATAGTTTGAGATTCTCCCCACTGTTGAAGTGTTTTCTGATCATATATTCAGTCAAGCCCCCTCACAATTTTGCGTGTTTCTATGCGATCACCACTCATTTTTCTAAACTCCATTGAATAAAGGCACAACCTGTTCAGTTGTTCTTGAGAACCTATTCATCCCAGGTGTCAGCCAAGTGAATATCTTTTGAACAGCATCCATTGCCCATCTAAGTTTTCTTATATACAAGAATAAAACCTGTACATAATACTCCAGGTGCAGAGACAAAAACAGAAATTGCTGGAAAAACTCAGCAGGTCTGGTAGCATCAGTGAAGAGAAAAGAAATGTTAATGTTGACATAGTTTTCTCTTCACAGATTCTCTGAGTTCCCTCTGTGCAGCTCCTTTTTGAAGTCTGTCTTTATTTAAGTATTAGTCTGCCTTTGATTTTTCCTGGCAAAGCGCATGATCATACACTTGCCTACGTTACTTTTGATTCTTCCTACCAAAGTGCATAATCCTACTATTGCCTATGTTAAAGTCTGTCCACCAAGAATTTGCCCACTCACTCAACCTATCTATATCATGTTGCAGATTCCCTATGTCTTCATTACCCTCAGACTTATTTTTGTATCATCAGCAATTTTGGATGTTTTATACTCTGCCCCGGTTCTAAGTTACTAATGTAGATAGTAAATATAATTGAGATCCTAGGACTGACCCTTGTGCACTCAACTAATTTTATCTTTCCAATCTGAAAATCTACCTTTAATAACACTGTTTGTGGAATCCTCAAAAAAAAACTCTAGCAAATTTATCCCTTCCTCTATCACAAAACCATGTTGACTCTGTTCGACTGTGTTATTTCTTCCTCAATAATGAATTTCAGTATTTTTCCAGTAACAGATGTTAGCCTAACAAGCCTATTGTTTCCTACTTTCTCCCTCCCTTCTTGGTCGGGGCATCACATGAGCAGCTTCCAAGCAGCTGAAACCCTCCCAGATTTCAGTGAGTTCTAGAATATTTTGGTCAATGCTTCCATTGTTTCTGCAGCCCTTTCCTTTTAAGCTCTTGGGTACAAGCCATCGGGTACTGTCCACTTGTCTTCCTTTAATGGCTATGATTTGTCAAATACTTTGCCCCTCATAAATGAAACTATTAAGATTTTTCCTCCTCTTAGCATCTTGTTCATCAGTTATCCATGGGATGTTCATAATGTCCTCCATAATGAAGATCAAAGCAAAATACTGGCTAAATTATCTCCCATTTCCCTGTCACCCATTATCAATTTCCCAGTTGCATCATCCAAGGGTCCCACATTTAGTTGGGTTCCTCTGTTTCGTCTACCTATAGAAACACTTGTTATTTCTTGAAGTTTAATGTGGATAAACTTAATATTATCCACTTTGATAGCAAAAAAGAAAGGCAGATTATTATCTGAATAGTGACATATTAAGAAGGAGGAAGTACAGTGAGATGTAGATGTCTGTATTCTAGTCACTAAACGTGAACATGCAGGTATGAAGAAGGTAAATGATATGTTATTCTTCATAGTAAGAGGAGTAGAGTACAGGAGCAGAAGTGTCCTGCTACAAGTGTACTGGGCCTTGGTGAGACCAGACCTGGAGTTTTATGTGCAGTTTTGGACTTCTTCTCTGGGGAATGTTTTTTTAGCTGTTAAGTCAGTGTGATGAAGATTTACCAGACTTACTTCTGCGACAGCAGGACTGACATATGTAGAGAGACTACATCGGCTAGGACTAAATTTTTCTAAACTCCAGTGAATAAAGGAGATTTCATAGAAACCTACAAAATGCCGGGAGGGATTAGATAGGAATATCCTTTCTGTGGTTAGCCTAATGACTGGGAAGTTCAGAAGCAGGGGTCACAGTTTAATGCTTCCCTGATGGGTAGGCCAATTAGGGCTGCGGTGAGGAGAAATTTATTCACCCAGGAAGTGGTAAGCCTGTTGAATTCTCTCTCACAGCAAGCAGTTAAGCCCAAAACATTGAACAGTTTCAAGGAAACGTTTAGGTATTATTCTTAGAACTAAAATTACCAAAAAGCAGGGAGAAAGTGAGAACAGGATAGTGAATTGGATGATGAGCCACGATCATATTGAATGACTGAACAGGTTCAAAGGGACAAGTATCCTGTTGCTGTTACTATTTTCTATGCCTTTTTTGATGAGGTCAAGAGATTTGTATTCCATGTAGTCCTTGCCAATCTGATTTGACCAGTTAATTTAGTGCTCTTCTTTCATGCTTCCATTATTTGCCAATTTAGGCTTTATGTTACGGATAAGATACCAAAAGTTATATTTCACAGTCAATCAAGCACTGAAATAGTGATTTAAGCTTTATCGCATGTAGAATCAAAATAAGACCCCTCAAGTAAATAAGTTAAGCCTCACAACTCAACTTGGCTATTACCCAATTAATGGTGAAATTTAGCTAAGACTTCATGAATAGTGTCCATCTCTAGAAGTGTCCAGGGTTTGATCCTTATGAAGTGTTGTTCTTCAAAATTCTGCTACCAAATTGTTCTGGCATTCTTACATAATATTCTGTCTTTCAAGTTTACGGTGTGACTTTATTGATGATTCAATAGATTCTCCCATCTCCAATATTGATTACATTCTGGACCCCTCAAGTCTGTAGGTTGCCTTATCAGAAGTAGCTCCCTGGTTTCTTGTTACATTCAGGATTGGCTGTCTGTTTAAAACACAGTTTTTTCCGTTATTTGAAAACTTTGCTTCTGCAGCCAGCCTTAATTGCCAGCTTGTCATGAGGCAGCTGGTTATCAAGCAGTGTTACCTTCTCTCTCCCAGGAAAGAGTTTGTTTACATTGCTTCTTCCCAGGGATAGTTAATTTGCATATTGCTTTTAATTTCTTTATAAGAGTTTTTCCTTGCCCCTGTGAACTCTACAAAGAATTTATTCCAGACAGTTGTTGCTGAATCTTTAATAACTCGTCATGGATTGAAAGAATTAGCAAAGTTCTGAAGTTCACATTGTCACATTTCTCTTATAGTGAGGCAACTCTTCAGGGTCTCAATGATGACTCCCACCTGTGACTTCTTTCTCTTGCTATTTCTTATTTCCACCCAAACTGATCACATCTATTGCATCTGTGTCGCTACTCACCACCACACTGATGCCATGCTTTATTACAAAGCTGTTCCACCTCCTTCCCATTTTTGCCTCTTCTTCTGGAACATTGAATACCTTTGAATATTGAGTTCCAAGTCTCGGTCACCATGTAACCAAGCTTCCATATCAGTTATGAAGTCATATTCATTTATTTCAAGTTGTGCTGTCAACTCATTGTTATTGCTCAAATTGCTGCATATTTTCAGATAAAAAGCCTCAAGTTTTGACTTTACAGCATTATTTCTCTCTGACTCTTATATTTGCAACACTTGTCTACTTCTATTTTCTGCCTGTCCCTGTCACACTTCAGTACCCTGCACTTCTGCTGCATCATGTCATTTTCATTTAAAACTTGCCTCCGTCAAACACCACCCCCAGCAACCAGCCCCAAAACCACCAATTAGTTTAAAACATTATCTACAACCATGGTAGATGATTCAACAGGACACTGTCCCAACCTGGATTTAATGAAGTCCATCTCAGTGTAACTCCTATACTTGTGTTAGTGCCCTTGAATCTGAACCCATTCCACCTGCAGTCTTTGAGCCAGGCATTTACCTGTTGAATCTCATTTAACTACACCAATTTGCACATCGCACAGGCAATCATCTGTCGACTATCACCTTTGTGGTCCTATATTTTAATTTAACCCTGGAACTGCTTATAATCCCTCAGCAAAAACTCTTTCCTAATCCCATCTATGTTATTGGTACCTACATAGACCACAACTACTGGATCCTCACCCTCCCACCTCAAGTTCCAGTCCAGCTCAAAAAAAAGATATCCTGAACCTCGGCAACACATAGACAAGGTCAGAAATCACACGACACCAGGTAATAGTCCAACACACACCTGCACTCCTTTTTTATCCCCCAAACTTGAATTGCTCTCTGGACTATGGTGCAGTGGTCAGTTTGCAAATCACCCCTGCAATCTGTGTTCTTGCATCTATTAGATAAGGGCATTGGCTGAGGCTGTCCAAAGTTACGTTCTGGATCCCTGTATCTGCCTCACTTGCAGTTGCACTCTCCTGGACCTGACCACTGACCAGATTTGAGGTGATTAATCTAAGGGACATGATGTCTCCTAAACCTCAGTGTCCAGATACCTTTCCTTCTCCCTGCAGTAGTGACTTCAGCTCAGATTCCAGCTGACCAGCTCTGAGCCGAAGCTCCTCAAACAGCCAATGTTTGCTGCAGATATGGATCCTGCTGGCGTCCACCAGTCCCAACATGCTACAGCTACAGTAACTTGACTGCCCAGCATTTCTTTCTTATCTAATTAATTTGGATGCTAAATATTTTAAAGATGAATTTCTTAATTGTATTCTTCAGCCCTAGTAACAACGTCTTTATATAAACCAGAGATAATGGGAACTGCAGATGCTGGAGAATTCCAAGATAATAAAATGTGAGGCTGGATGAACACAGCAGGCCAAGCAGCATCTCAGGAGCACAAAAGCTGACGTTTCGGGCCTAGACCCTTCATCAGAGAGGGGGATGGGGAGAGGGAACTGGAATAAATAGGGAGAGAGGGGGAGGCGGACCGAAGATGGAGAGTAAAGAAGATAGGTGGAGAGAGTATAGGTGGGGAGGTAGGGAGGGGATAGGTCAGTCCAGGGAAGACGGACAGGTCAAGGAGGTGGGATGAGGTGAGTAGGTAGATGGGGGTGCAGCTTAGGTTGGGAGGAAGGGATGGGTGAGAGGAAGAACAGGTTAGGGAGGCAGAGACAGGTTGGACTGGTTTTGGGATGCAGTGGGTGGGGGGGAAGAGCTGGGCTGGTTGTGTGGTGCAGTGGGGGGAGGGGACGAACTGGGCTGGTTTAGGGATGCAGTAAGGGAAGGGGAGATTTTGAAACTGGTGAAGTCCACATTGATACCATATGGCTGCAGGGTTCCCAGGCGGAATATGAGTTGCTGTTCCTGCAACCTTCGGGTAGCATCATTGTGGCACTGCAGGAGGCCCATGATGGACATGTCATCTAGAGAATGGGAGGGGGAGTGGAAATGGTTTGCGACTGGGAGGTGCAGTTGTTTGTTAAGAACTGAGCGGAGGTGTTCTGCAAAGCGGTCTCTTGGGGAAACCAAGCGGAGGCTTGGAGACCGCTTTGCAGAACACCTCCGCTCAGTTCGCAACAAACAACTGCACCTCCCAGTCGCAAACCATTTCCACTCCCCCTCCCATTCTCGAGATGACATGTCCATCATGGGCCTCCTGCACTGCCACAATGATGCCACCCGAAGGTTGCAGGAACAGCAATTCATATTCCGCCTGGGAACCCTGCAGCCTAATGGTATCAATGTGGACTTCACCAGTTTCAAAATCTCCCCTTCCCCTACTGCATCCCTAAACCAGCCCAGTTCATCCCCTCCCCCCACTGCACCACACAACCAGCCCAGCTCTTCCCCCCCACCCACTGCATCCCAAAACCAGTCCAACCTGTCTCTGCCTCCCTAACCAGTTCTTCCTCTCACCCATCCCTTCCTCCCACCCCAAGCCGCACCCCCAGCTACCTACTAACCTCATCCCACCTCCTTGACCTGTCCGTCTTCCCTGGACTGACCTATCCCCTCCCTACCTCCCCACCTATACTCTCTCCACCTATCTTCTTTACTCTCCATCTTCGGTCCGCCTCCCCCTCTCTCCCTATTTATTCCAGTTCCCTCTCCCCATCCCCCTCTCTGATGAAGGGTCTAGGCCCGAAACGTCAGCTTTTGTGCTCCTGAGATGCTGCTTGGCCTGCTGTGTTCATCCAGCCTCACATTTTATTATCTTGGAATTCTCCAGCATGTGCAGTTCCCATTATCTCTGATACTATTTTAACCTCACTGCGAAGCCTCTTCCAGGGATGCCTAACCTGAAGAAGTTACCCTCCTCCCTCCGGACCAACCTCAGGGAATCTCTCTCCCATTGCAACTCTCTTGTAATCTCTTCGACCTTGAAACTGCTCGACCATGTTCTGAAGCAAACCAGGTACCACAGCCACATCACCTTCCTCAGCATCTGCCTACGGAACCAGATCATCCCCAAGGGACTACAGTCCACATTTCAGCCTTCCCAATTTGGCCCCAACCGTGACCACCTCTACACCCAGAATATTCAGACCCTTCAGAAGCGTTTCTCCCTGCGAGTCCTGAAACAGACACTCGCAGCCATGCGCCGGCACCTCCAGGCACTGCAATCCAGCCTGCCCCAGCTCAGAGCCTCCTTCTCCCAGACCTGCAAAGGACCCCTGCTGTTTTTCATCCTCCGCAGGATCCACAGACTGAATACCCAGTTTCACTCAGCTTTACTGGACACCAAAAATCGTAAGTACAACCAACTCACGGGCCCCTGCCACCCACAAGAGGATTCCTGCGCCTCCCAAATCCCGACTCTGTCCCTGCCCCTCCCCCACCATGCACCCGCCGCCATTGACCATGAGGACACGGCCGGAGACCCCACCGATGACGTCACATCCGCCTCCGCCGGCCACAGAACTTCCGGAACCGCTGCTGCAGTCACCATCTCCACGTCCAGGTACAACACCCCACACACCACCCTCACCGCAGCTGCTGCCGCCCACCCCGATACTCCAACCGCCGACGGAACCCCGCCCACGGCCGACGCCGACGGAACCCCGCCCACGGCTGACGGAACCCCGCCCACGGCCGACGGAACCCCGCCCACGGCCGACGCCGGCGAAACCCCGCCCACGGCCGACGCTGACGGAACCCCGCCCATGGCCGACGGAACCCCGCCTACGGCCGACGACCTCATCGCTCCGCCCACAACCTCCACAGCCAGCAACCCCAGAGTAGACAGCCACACTGAGCCCTGCCGCATCTTCACCATCCCCCCAGACCTCCCACTGACTGAGGACGAACAGTCAGTCCTTCGTGAGGGGCTCACCTTTGTCCCCCTACAACCACACATCAACGAATACCAGTCACGGTTGGACATAGAGCAGTTTTTCTGCCGTCTTCGCCTCCATGCCTACTTCTTCAACCGGGAACCTAACCCTCCTTCCGCTGACCCCTTCACCCGCTTCCAACACAAGTCCTCCTCCTGGACACCACCCCCAGGTCTCCTACCCTCCCTCGACCTCTTCATCTCCAACTGCCGTCGAGACATTAACCGCCTCAACCTCTCCACCCCTCTCACCCACTCCAACCTCTCCCCCGCAGAACGGGCAGCCCCCCGCTCCCTCCGCTGCAACCCCAACCTCACCATCAAACCCGCAGACAAGGGTGGAGCAGTGGTAGTATGGCGCACTGACCTCTACATCGCCGAGGCCAGATGCCAACACTCCGACACCACCTCCTACCGCCCCCTCGATCATGACCCCACACCCAAGCACCAAACCATCATCTCCAACACCATTCACGACCTCATCACCTCAGGGGACCTCCCACCCACAGCCTCCAACCTCATTGTTCCCCAACCCCGCACAGCCCGTTTCTATCTCCTTCCCAAAATCCACAAACCTGCCTGCCCTGGTCGACCCATCGTCTCAGCCTGCTCCTGCCCCACCGAACTCATCTCCACCTATCTGGACTCCATTTCCTCCCCTTTGGTCCAGGAACTCCCCACCTACGTCCGTGACACCACCCACGCCCTCCACCTCCTCCAGGACTTCCAATTCCCTGGCCCCCAACACCTCATATTCACCATGGACGTCCAGTCCCTGTACACCTGCATTCCGCATGCAGATGGCCTCAAGGCCCTCCGCTTCTTCCTGTCCCGCAGGCCCGACCAGTCCCCCTCCACCGACACTCTCATCCGCCTAGCTGAACTCGTCCTCACCCTCAACAACTTCTCTTTTGACTCCTCCCACTTCCTACAGACTAAGGGGGTGGCCATGGGCACCTGCATGGGCCCCAGCTATGCCTGCCTCTTTGTAGGTTACGTGGAACAGTCCCTCTTCCGCACCTACACAGGCTCCAAACCCAACCTCTTCCTCCGGTACATTGATGACTGTATCGGCGCCACCTCTTGCTCCCCAGAGGAGCTCGAACAGTTCATCCACTTCACCAACACCTTCCACCCCAACCTTCAGTTCACCTGCAGCACATCCCTCACCTTCCTGGACCTCTCAGTCTCCATCTCAGACAACCAGCTTGTAACTGATGTCCATTTCAAGCCCACCGACTCCCACAGCTACCTAGAATACACCTCCTCCCACCCACCCTCCTGCAAAAATTCCACCCCCTATTCCCAATTCCTCCGCCTCCGCCGCATCTGCTCCCACGATAAGACATTCCACTCCCGCACATCCCAGATGTCCAAGTTCTTTAAGGACCGCAACTTTCCCCCCACAGTGATCGAGAACGCCCTTGACCGCGTCTCCCGTATTTCCCGCAACACATCCCTCACACCCCGCCCCCGCCACAACCGCCCTAAGAGGATCCCCCTCGTTCTGACACACCACCCTACCAACCTCCGGATACAACGCATCATCCTCCGACACTTCCGCCATTTACAATCCGACCCCACCACCCAAGACATTTTTCCATCCCCACCCCTGTCTGCTTTCCGGAGAGACCACTCTCTCCGTGACTCCCTTGTTCGCTCCACACTGCCCTCCAACCCCACCACACTCGGCACCTTCCCCTGCAACCGCAGGAAATGCTACACTTGTCCCCACACCACCTCCCTCACCCCTATCCCAGGCCCCAAGATGACATTCCACATTAAGCAGAGGTTCATCTGCACATCTGCCAATGTGGTATACTGCATCCACTGTACCCGGTGCGGCTTCCTCTACATTGGGGAAACCAAGCGGAGGCTTGGGGACCGCTTTGCAGAACACCTCCGCTCAGTTCGCAACAAACAACTGCACCTCCCAGTCGCAAACCATTTCCACTCCCCCTCCCATTCTCTAGATGACATGTCCATCATGGGCCTCCTGCACTGCCACAATGATGCCACCCGAAGGTTGCAGGAACAGCAACTCATATTCCGCCTGGGAACCCTGCAGCCATATGGTATCAATGTGGACTTCACCAGTTTCAAAATCTCCCCTTCTCCTACTGCATCCCTAAACCCGCCCAGTTCGTCCCCTCCCCCCACTGCACCACACAACCAGCCCAGCTCTTCCCCCCCACCCACTGCATCCCAAAACCAGTCCAACCTGTCTCTGCCTCCCTAACCGGTTCTTCCTCTCACCCATCCCTTCCTCCCACCCCAAGCCCCACCCCCAGCTACCTACTAACCTCATCCCACCTCCTTGACCTGTCCGTCTTCCCTGGACTGACCTATCCCCTCCCTACCTCCCCACCTATACTCTCTCCACCTATCTTCTTTACTCTCCATCTTCGGTCCGCCTCCCCCTCTCTCCCTATTTATTCCAGTTCCCTCTCCCCATCCCCCTCTCTGATGAAGGGTCTAGGCCCGAAACGTCAGCTTTTGTGCTCCTGAGATGCTGCTTGGCCTGCTGTGTTCATCCAGCCTCACATTTTATTATCTTTATATAAACCAATTGGCCAATCGTAAAACTCAGAAGAAATACCAAACAAACAATCACCTGGAGATAGCAAGAACTGCAGATGCTGGAATCAGAACCACTGTGGAGCTGGAGGAACACAACAGGGCAGGCAGCATCTGAAGAAGAGTCCCAACCTGAAATGTTGACTTTCCTACTCCTGTGATGCTGCCTCACCTGCTGTGTTCCTCCAGTTCCACGCTGTGTTGACCCAAACAAACAGTCACCTGTTTTCCTGCAATGTTATGCATCTGCTCTAGGAAGAAACAAGTTCAAGGGGTATTCTGCCACAGGTTTTTATCTCTTGCACTTACTGCCCTTCTCATACAAGTTTGATCTTGTCTTTATGAATTTCAAGTATTTGGGGACCTGCACTTTCAGTGAGCTGTTTAATTGTCCAGTGACATCCATGGCTGGCTTTGGCAGAATGGCAGAACTTGGTTCTGATCCATTGGTTGTGGAATTGCTTTGCTCTGTCTTTCACTTTCAGCTCATGCTATTTGGTATTCACATAATCCTGTGTTGTAGCTTTACTAGCAGAAAGCTTAAGTTTTAGGCATGTCTAGTTCTATTCCTGGCATTCCCTGCAGCAGTCTTCAATTAACCAGGGTCGATTCCCTCACTTGATGGTAATGGTGGAGTGAGGGGACTATGCCAAGCCATGTTATTGCAGTTTGTGTTTGAATTTAGTTCAGCTGCTGCTCATGGGTCACAGAGCCTCATGGATGTTTACTCATGAATTGCAAGATCGGCTCAAAATTTATCCCTCTTGGCACAATGATGATGCCACACACACAATGAAATGTGTCCTTAATGTGACTATACAACCTCATCTCCACAAGGACTGTGCAGTGGACACTAACTGATACTGTCATGAACAGATGCATCTGTGCTAGATAAATTGGTCAGCTTGAGCTCAAATATGCTTTCTGTTCTTGGCGATCCTTTCACCACATGCCACAAACCCAACGTAGCAGCTATATTGATTTTTAGGATTTAACCAGCTCAGACATTAGTGGTGCTTTTGGTGATTAACATTGAAGTCCCCAGCACTGAATATGTATTGCGTCCTTGCTACCCTCAGTGCTTCCTCCAAGTGATGGTCAACATGGCTGATTCATCATCTGAGGAGGGACACTATAAGGTAATCAGCAGGAGGTCTCCCAGCCTATTTTTGAACTTATTTCGTAAGAACTCACAGGGTACAGAGTTAATGCTGAGGACTCTTAGGAAATCTCCACCTTGACAATGTATCACTGTGCCATTATCTCTACTGGGTCTGTTAGTCCATTGAGGCAGAATGTACACAGGGGTGGTGATGGTATTGTCTTGAAAGTCAGCTGTAACATATGATTTCTTGACTATAAAGGTATCAGCCTAGTCTGTGAGACAGCTCTCCCAATTTTGGTGCTGTGTAGCTCTTTGAGAATATTATAAATTTCAATGCTGGAAAATATAGGCCCCATCTCCTTAATCTTTCTTCATAAAACACTCCACCATCCCAGGAATTGAACAGGTCAACCCCTGATGCACTGCATCAATGGAAGTATATTCATCTTTTGGAACCTATACATAGAACCTCAGTTGCAATTTCACCAAGGTTCTATAAAATTGAAGCAAGCCATTTTACTGCTGTACTTAATCTTCTTGCACTTAAGGGCAGCTTTCTGTTTGTCTTCCTAATTGCTTGCAGCACTTGATATTAGCTTTCAGTGAATTGTGAACAAGAACACCCAGGTATTTTTTTTAAAAAGCCAATATTTTTCAAGATAACAAAGTGTGAAGCTGGATGAACACAGCAGGCCAAGCAGCATCTCAGGATCACAAAAGCTGACGTTTCGGGCCTAGACCCTTCATCAGAGAGGGGGATGGGGAGAGGGTTCTGGAATAAATAGGGAGAGAGCGGAAGGCGGACCGAAGATGGATAGAGGAGAAGATAGGTGGAGAGGAGAGTATAGGTGGGGAGGGGATAGGTCAGTCAGGGGAGGACGGACAGGTCAAGGAGGCGGAATGAGGATGGTAGGTGGGAGATGGAGGTGCGGCTTGAGGTGGGAGGAGGGGATAGATGAGAGGAGGAACAGGTTAGGGAGGCAGGGATGAGCTGGGCTGGTTTTGTGATGCAGTGGGGGGAGGGGACGAGCTGGGCTGGTTTTGGGATGCACCAATATTTTTCAATCTTTTACCATTAAGAAATACTTTGAACCTTTGTTCCTCCAACCAGAGTGGATAAACTCACATTCATCCACATTATAACAAGTAGGAGAGGTTGTGGCAAGAACATGGTAGACAGTGCATAGAGTCATTGAGTTTTACAAAACAGAAGCAGACCCTCGGTCTAACTTGTCCGTGCCAACCAGTTATTCTAAATTATTCTAGTCCCATTAGCCAGCATTTGACCTATATTCCCCCAAAACCATTCCTATTCAGATACCCATCCAGTCACCCTTTAAGTGTACCAATCTCCACCAGTTCCTCTGACAGCGCATTCCATAACTGCAGTACCCTCTGCGTGCAAAAGTTGACACCTAGGCCCCTTTTAAATCTCGCTTCTCACCTTAAACCCTGTTGTTTTTACTTATATCAAGGTGATACACATCTGGCTTCCAGCTCCAACTTAGAAACAGAAAATAGCAGCAGGAATAGGCCATTCAGCCCTTTGAGATTACTCCACCATTCAATATGATCAGCGCTGATCTGTACCACAACACCATGCCCTTGCTTTCTTTGATACAGTTTTACGTGCTTAAAAACACCAAGGCATATACAATCTCTTTCTTGAATATATTTAGTGGTTCAGCCACCATAGCTGTAAGGAGATCCAGGAAGGTTTGTAGCTCAGGTTGAGTTTCTGGATGTGAGTTTGCTCGCTGAGCTGGAAGGTTAGTTTTCAGACGTTTCGTCACTTTTTTTATTTGAAAAAATATACTTTATTCATAGAATGTACAAAAAAAAACATTTATACACCTACCCAGTCATGCAAGCCACTCTAGGTTACCCAGGGGGTACGTACACCAACTAAAAGAAAAAAAAGAAAAAAAAACAAAGCAAAGAAAATACCCCGGCAGTCGTCTCCCCGCACAGCCCACGTTGGCCCCCTTGCCAGTTGGGGAAGGCACCAGCTGGGCCCAGTTACCAGATAGGGCCCTTTTTTCTATTCTGGACAAGGGGTTTCATACGGTGGTCTTTCCCCACCGTGCCTTGGCGGCAGCTGCTCCAAGCTTTAGCGCGTCCCTCAGCACGTAGTCCTGGACCTTGGAGTGCGCCAGTCTGCAACACTCAGCCGGGGTCAGTTCTTTCAGCTGGCAGACCAGCAAGTTGCGGGCAGACCAAAGAGTGTCTTTCACCGCATTGATGGTCCTCCAGGCGCAGTTGTTGTTGGTCTTGGTGTGCGTCCCGGGAAACAGCCCGTACAGCACGGAGTCCCGTGTCACGGAGCTGCTCGGGACGAACCTCGACAAATACCACTGCATCCCCCTGCAGACCTCCTGCGCATAGGCACACTGCAGAAGGAGGTGATCGACAGTCTCGTCGCCCCCGCAGCCGCCTCAAGGGCAGCGTGCGGTGACGCAGAGATTCCGGGTGTGCATAAAGGATCTCACTGGCAGAGCCCTTCTCACTGCCTTCTCGGAGCGTTCCGCGGCAACGAGGCCAGGCCCATCCTTCGCAACACCGGGGACAGGTAGAACCTCAGTAAGTAGTGACACTTGGTGTTTGTGTACTGAGAATCTACACACAGCTTGATGCAGCCGCACACAAAGGTAGCCAGCAGGGTGCGGGTGGCATTTGGTACGTCCTTTCCCCCGTTTTCCAGGACTTTGTACATGGTGTCCCTGCAGACCTGGTCCATCCTTAACCTCCAAATGAAGTGGAAGATGGCCCGGGTGACCGCAGTGACGCAGGTCCAGGGAATAGGCCAGGTCTGCGCCACATACAACAGTACCAAAAGCCCCTCGCACCTGACAACCAGGTTCTTACCCGCGATGGAGAGGGACCGGAGCGTCCACCTGCCCAGCTTCTGCTTCAGTTTGGTGATACGCTCCTCCCAAGTCTTAGTGCATGTCCCAGCTCCACCGACCCAAACACCCAGCACCTTCAGGTAGTCTGTCCTGACGGTGAAGGGGATGAAGGAGCAGTCGTCCCAGCTCCCGAAGAACGTGGCCTCGCTCTTACCCCTATTGACTTTGGCACCCGAGGCCAGTTCAAACTGGCCGCAGATGTCCAACAGACTACTCACCGACCGACGATCAGTGCAGAAGACAGCGACATCGTCCATGTACAGGGAGGTCTTGACTTACAGGCCTCCGCTGCCTGGGATAGTCACGCCCTTCAGGCTCATGTCCTTCCTGATGGATGCAGTGAAGGGATCCATACGGCATACAATCCAGGCAGGAGAGAGCGGGCAGCCCTGCCTGACTCCAGATCTGACGGGAAAACTGTCCGATTCCCACCTGTTGATCAAGGCTGCGCTAACGATGTTGATGTAGAGCAGCCGGATCCAATTGTGGATGCCCTCCCCGAACCCCAATTTGGAGAGGACGTCCCTCATGTAAGCATGAGAGACCCTGTCAAAACCTTCTCCTGGTCCAGGCTGACGAGGCAGGTGTCCACCCTCCTGACCTGCACGTAGGCGATCGTATCCCTGATGAGCGCGAGGCTCTCAGCAATCTTCCTGCCCGGCACAGCACAGGTTTGATCAGGGTGAATCACCGACTCCAGGACTGACCTGACCCAGTTGGCTATGACCTTGGCCAGGATTTTGTAGTCCACGTTCTTAATTTCTTCCCTCTCCCCCTTCCTCTTGTAAATGAGAGTGATGATGTCCTTCCTCATGGACTTGCACATTTCCCCTGCCCGAAGCGCACTATCGTACACCTCTAGCAGGTCCTGGCCGACCAGGTCCCACAGAGCGGAATACAGCTCGACAGGTAAGCCATCGCTTCCGGGAGTCTTATTCCTCTCAAAGGACTTGAGGGCTCTGGTTAGCTCGTCCAGGGATATCGGCCGGTCCAGCCACTCCCTCGTGCCGTCGTCTAAGACCTCCGTGATAGACGACAGGAACGACTCGGAGGCCGTGCTGTCTGTGGGCTTCGCGTCGTACAGTCCGGCATAGAAGGATCTGCTGATCCTCAAAATATCGGGCCGAGACGACGTCACCGAGCCATCGTCCTCCTTCAGCCAGCTAAGCACAGAGCTCTCTTTGTGCACCTTCTGAAAGAAGAAACGCGAGCACGTCTCGTCCTGCTCCATGGAGCGGACCCTGGACCGGAAGATTATCCTGGAGGCCTCCGCAGCGAAGAGCGAGGCTTGATGGCCCCTCACCTCGCGCAGGTCCTCCGTGACATCGACCCCCATCGACTGCAGAAGGAGCAGGTTCTGCATCCTTTTCTGGAGTCGCGACAGCTTTCCCCGCCTCTCTCTCGCCTTCCGAACACCCTTGAGGACAAAGAACCTCTTGATGTTCTCCTTCACTGTCTCCCACCAGTCGCCCAGAGACTCAAAGAGGGGTTTCACGGTTCTCCAACCGGCGTACTGCCTCTTAAGCTCCTCGACGTTCTCTGGGATCAACAGTCGTGTTGAGCTTCCACATCCCCTTGCCAGCCTGCTGATTGTCCTGTAAGTGACAGTCAGCCAGCAGGAGGCGGTGGTCAGAGAAGAATACCGGCTCGACGCCGGTGGACCTGACCGAGAGCGCCCATGACACAAACAGGAAGTCTGTCCTTGAGCGGATAGACCCATCTGGCCGTGACCAGGTGTATCTCCGCTGCGCTCCGTCTGCAGGGGTGCTGAAGACGTTGAGCAGCTTGGCGTCCTTCACCATGCCCATCAGGAATCTGGACGTGACGTCCAGTTGACTCCCCCCACCCACTGTCCCCACGCTGGATCTTCCATCTGCATCGATGATGCAGTTGAAGTCTCCGCCTAGGATGACTGGCCCTGGACGTAGTCAGCAGGGGTGGAAGCCGTTGCAGGACGGCCAACTGCTCACTCCATACCGCTGGGGCTTACACGTTGATCAGCCTCAGGGGAGCGTTCCTGTAGGTGACATCAGCCAATAAGAGGCGGCCCCCGCACCACCGCCTGAACTTGAGAGATGGTGAAGTTGCGCCCCCGCAGCAGAATTGCCATGTCCGAGGAGCAACAGTCGTTACACCCCGACCAGATCGAAGGCCCACAGGTCCAGGTGCCCGACCATTTCCCGTACCTGCTGAGGTGCGGTATCCCACACTCCTGCAGAAACAGGAGGTCTGCCTTGACGGTGGTCAGGTAGGCCAACGTGGACGCACATCTTGCGGTGGACTTGACGCTGCGCACATTAACACTCGCACCTCGTACCCCCATTGTGGGCAGTGACCGCATTACCCTCCCCGAGTCCAAGGTCCAGCCCCTCCATCTGTCCCTTCATGTCCATTGCCCGAGCGAACTGCTGGACGCTCCCCGGGCTCAGGAAACCGTCCCTGCTGCCTTCCAGGTGGCATCCCCCCATCGGAGGTACGGAGGCACGGAGGCAAGAGAGTCCAGCTCTGGGTCAGGCTGGGGACACGCTGTTTCTTCCTTCCCGCCTGGAAGTTCCGGGGGGAGTCCTCCAGGGCCCCAGCAGCACATCACTGGGTGTCGGAGGGAGCCTCAGGACACTGCCCGCCACCTAGAAACGGGGTGCTGCTTTCCTTCTCCCTTAAGATCTTTAGCTTCTGCTTTGGGCGGGCCCCCTCCAAATCTCCCTCGTCAGAGGAGCTCTGCTTCCCGCCTGATGGTTGCAGTTCCTGGGCCCGCCGACGCGCCTTCCTCCTTGCTTTCCAGACCGTCGTCCACTCCCCTGGGTCGCCTGTTGCCGCCTCCATCGACTCCAGGTTGTCGGGGGGGAGCAGAGCCTGGAGGGGCGCTTTGCTGGCCTCGGGCCCATCCTGCAGGGCTAGGCCCTCCTGCACGATCTGGCCCTCCTGCACATTAGTGGGGTCCTTGCAGGGCCCTGGTGCCTTCCTCTCCTCCGGGGGGGAGGGGGCTGGCCCCGCATTGCCCCTGCCGGCGACCTGGGCGTAGGTGGTCCCCTGCCGCGGGCATGCCCTATAGAGGTGGCCCGCTTCCCCGCAAAGGTTGCAGCTTTTTTCTTGTGGGCAATCTTTTGTGTCCCTCCTCCCTGCAGTTCCTGCAGATGGTGACTTTGCAGTCGGCCGCCACGTGACCTGACCTACCACAGGCATGGCAGACTTTAGGTTGCCCTGCGTAAGTCAGGTAGCCCTTGCTCCCGCCGATCGTGAAGCTGGACGGTGGGTGTACAATGTTCCCGTCCGCGCCCATCCTCAGCGTCACCTTGACCTGTCTCTTACTGGTCCAGATGCCAAAGGGGGCCATGATGTTGGTTAGGTCCCCTTCCACCTTCACATACCTTCCAAGGAAGGTCAGGACATCAACTGCTGGCACATGCGGGTTATACATGTGTACAGTCACCATACGGCTCCTCTGCGCTGGCATCACGAACAGCGGGACAGCGGTCAATACAGAGAGGGGGCCCTCACCTCCTTTCTCCTTGAAAACCTCCAGGAAGCGCTCGGAAAGCTTGGCACTCCTGAAGGTTACATCGTAAAAACCTCCTCCAGGGAAATCCTGCAGGCAGTAAATGTCTGCAGCAGCAAACCCACAACAGTCCAACAGGACCCTCTTCACGAAGAAGGTGCGGTCCACAGGTGCACTTTCATCCACCTTCTTCAAGGAAACGCGGATGGTGTTCCTGACCCTGGACACGAGCACTCGCCGCAGCCATCGTTGCAGGTTGGCTGCTCCCCTGAACCAGCGTTAGGCCGAAGCCAGCATTAAGATCCACCGGTTGCAAGGGTGCACAGCCAACCCGACGTCTTCCTTCCACCTCCAACTCAGTCGTGCTCTCCTCTTCTCGGTTCACAAACTAGTGGGTCTTTATTTTGTTCCGGATGTAAGCTGGTTCACTGAGCTGGAAGGTTAGTTCCCAGACGTTTCGTCACCGTTCTAGGTAACATCATCAGTGAGCCTCCAGTGAAGCGTTGGTGTTATGTCCCGCTTTCTATTATCTGTTTAGGTTTCCTTGGGTTGGTGATGTCATTTCCTGCGTTGGTGATGTCATTTCCTGTTCTTTTTCTCAGGGGATGGTAGACTGATTTGGAGCCAATGTGTTAGTTGATGGAGTTCCGGTTGGAATGCCATGCTTCTAGGAATTCTCGTGCGTGTCTCTGTTTGGCTTGTCCTAGGATGGATGTGTTGTCCCAATCAAAGTGGTGTCCTTCCTCATCTGTATGTAAAGATACTAGTGATAGTGGGTCATGTCGTTTTGTGGCTGGTTGATGTTCATGTATCCTGGTGGCTAGCTTTCTGCCTGTTTTTCCAATGTAGTGTTTGTCACAGTTCTTGCAAGGTATTTTGTAGATGACGTTCGTTTTGCTTGTTGTCTGTATAAGATCTTTTAAGTTCATTAGCTGCTGTTTTAGTGTGTTGGTTGGTTTGTGGGCTACCCTGATGCCAAGAGGTCTGAGTAGTCTGGCAGTCATTTCGGAAATGTCTTTGATGTAGGGGAGAGTGGTTATGGTTTCTGGGCCCGTTTTGTCTGTTTGTTTGGGTTTGTTGCTGAGAAATCGGCGGACTGTTCATAGGGTATCCATTCTTTTTGAATACGCTGTATCGGTGATTTTCTTCTGATCTTCGTAGTTCCTCTGTGCTTCAGTGTGTGGTGGCTCATTGGAATAATGTTCTAATGCAGCTTTGTTTGTGGGTGTTGGGATGGTTGCTCCTGTAGTTCAGTATTTGGTCCGTATGTGTTGTTTTCCTGTAGACGCTGGTTTGAAGTTCCCCGTTGACTCTTAGCTCTACTGCAACATCTAGGAATGGCAGTTTGTTGTTGTTTTCCTCCTCTTTTGTGAATGTTATGCCAGTAAGGGTATTATTGATGGTCTTGAAGGTTTCCTCTAATTTGTTTTGTTTAGTGATGACAAAGGTGTCATTCACGTAGCGGACCCAAAGTTTGGGTTGGATGATTGGCAGAGCTGTTTGTTTGAGTCTCTGCATTACTGCCTCTGCTAAGAACCCTGATATCGGAGATCCCATGGGTGTTCCGTTGGTTTGTCTGTGGGTTTTGTTATTGAAAGTGAAGTGGGTGGTAAGGCATAGGTCCAGTAGCTTGATGATGTTATCCTTGCTGATGAGGTTGGTGGTGTCTGGTGTATGTGTCTTTGGTTCTTCTAATAGAGTAGTCAGTGTTTCTTCAGGAGGCCCATTGGTTGACGACTCAGTGAAAGAGTTGTAAACAGAGTCATTTAATTTTTTTTTAAAAATAGTAGACTGAAATGAGAAAAGGGAATTTTTTTTTTAATAAGAAGTGTTTTGCAAGGATTGCCACATGCTTTGAAAAACAAATAGCCTGACACTGTTGGGCAATTATTGTTTAAACAGCTGCATGAACAACCAGTGATTGATATTTCGGCTGGAGACAACCTGGTGTCTGGGAATTCTGTATTATGATTGAACTCTGATCAGCCAGACAGATAACAAGATTGGCCTATGGACAAGTTTCTAATTATCAATAACAAATTTTGCCCGCCAATGACAGTGGGACTAGTTCTCAGGTAACTGAAAAGCTTGGGGCTCGGAACAAGACACAGAACTGATCAGATCTCCACCAGCTTTGGAGCCATCTTTCTGTTCTCAGCAGTCAAAACCCAATTTGCAAATCCATTCTGAAGGGTCTCCAGACCCAAAACATTAATTCTACTTTCTCATCAATAATGTTGTCACATATGCTAAGTTTCTCCAGCAATTTGTTTTGTTTCAGATTTCCAGCATCTGCAGTTCTTTGTATTATATTGGTATTGTTGCCATTGTAATGTGAACTTCTGAAGGTGAAATTCAGTGATTCATATAAAGTAGTTAGAAGAGTTATTAAATTGAATTTATCAAAAGTACTTCTGATTGTAGAGGAAGCAGAATTGGTTATGTCACAAACATACTGAACGGATATCATTGTTGGGAAGAGAATAAAAGAGAAGGAAGTGTGGTAAGAGAAAAGGAAGCTGACAGAGATAATGACAGTAAGGTAGCAGAAGAGGTCAATAATCCACCAAGTGAATCTCCTTTAATTTTGACCAGCTAATCCAGAATTTTTGGAACCGTTAAGCATTGTGTTCTCATATTTAGAGAAAAGACAAATGTCAGCGTCTTATAAGAGATAATCTATAGATATGCACTGTGTTAGCTAGACATGATGTGGACGTAGGAAAGTCAGGACCCCAAAAAAAACCACACAACATCCTTATCTGTCAAGCCCAGATGGACAGAGATTCAGTACATCCTGAAAAACTATTTGATTGAATGTAGTCAAAACAGCTGGAATTCACCAATAGTGTTTCCTAAACGGGAAGAATCAACTAGACTCTGCATAGATTATAAACATGTGAATGCCATCAGGAAGACAGATTTATACTCAATTCCATGGTTATAAGCTTACATTGATAGGATTGGCATCCCTCATTCCTTTAAAATATTGATCTGTTGAAGGGGTATTGTCAAATGCCATTAACATCAAGAGGTAAAGCAATATCTACTTCTATTAGACTGCATGACTTATACCAACACCATGTAATACCATTTGGCTTAAAGAACACCCTGCTACGCTACAGAGGCTTATGTGTTAAATCGTAGCTGAAGTTTGTAACTATAGTGTATTTAGCTGATGTAGTACATGGCAATACTTGGGAAGAGCATGTGAGATAAGGCAAAGACTTATTTCTTTACAGCTGGCTAGTATTGAATTTAGCGAAAAGTGAATTCACAAAAACAAGGGTAATTGTTGGACATGGCAACTTACCAAGGACAGCAAAAGTGAAGGCTCCAATAGAATTCACTATTCCCAAAACTAAACTCTTTGGGGTGGCACAGTGGCTCAGTGGTTAGCACTGCAGCCACACAGTGCCAGGGACCTGGGTTCGATTCCAGCCTTGGGCTACTGTCTGTGTGGAGTTTGCACATTCTCCCCATGCCTGCGTGGGTTTACTCCCACAGTCCAAACATGTGCAGGCTAGGTGGATCGGCCATGCTAAATTACCTGTAGTGTTCAGTGGTGTGTGGGTTATAGGGGGATGGGTCTGGGTGTGATGCTTCAAGGGGAGGTGTGGGCTTGTTGGGCCGAAGGGCCTGTTTCCACACTGTAGGGAATCTTGTCTAATCTAATTTTATGTGTCAATCAGATCTTCGCATTTCTCTAAAGCCTAGTCATTTCAGATATAACAAACTAATCTCTCCTTGTAGATTAATGCTACCATCCCTGATATCAGTCCATTGAGCTTTTGCTGCACTCTTTCTCTGGCAAGTAAGTCCTGTCTTATGTATCGTCTCCAGGTATAGGATCAAAACTGCATATAATATTCTAGGTGCAGTCTCATCTAGACTCTATTACTGCAGTGAAACATCCCTAATTCTGAACTCAAAACTTCCTTGCAATGAAGTTCAGCATACCATTTGCCTTCCTAATTGCATGCTTCTTCTGCCTCTGTTTTTTATTGACTGGTGTACAAGGGTGCCAGATACATTCATTTCGCCCAATATATTGAATTTCAGCTGAATGTATTTTCCTCTTAGAAAATACCAGGAAGTGTTTAAATGTTTTCCACTGGTATTCTGCATTATTACTTACAAATTTTGTCCTTTTTATTTCCCTCAGTTCTATTCCCAGGCACTTACAAAAGTTCTCTAATATCTTTGCCTAGTCTTTATCAAGCTTATACCCTTCTCTATTATAAAGCACATTAATTTATGGTCACTGTTGCTGAGACATTATTCTAGTTTTATTTCTCTTATCTGCTCTGGATCATTTATCATTTTAAGATCCAATAGAGCAACCTCCCATTTGAATGTCTTAGATATCAGAATAGAGATGAATCCTATCAATATTGTAGGAAGCCCGGGTCGAAATGACTGAACTTACCCTCGCAATGTAGATGAGTACCAAGATACAAGAGCAATAGTGAAAGAAACCAACTTAAATATCCATTAGCAATGAAATGCGGGGAAAGCTGCACAGCATCCCCATTTATTGTAACAAATTATTCAAAATGAGTACGATGCTTTACAGTTTATTCTTATGGTCATTATGTATAATTTGTATTGATTTTACAGACACGTTTCTTATAGAGATAGTAGGAACTGCCAATGCTAGAGCCTGAGGGTGTGGAGCTGGAGGAACTCAGCAGGCCAGGCAGCATCAGAGGAGCAGGAAAGTTGACATTTTGGGTCTGGACCCTTCGGAAATCAAGGATGGGAAGGGGGCTAAGGGGGCGGGGGGGAGCACAGGGGCGGTGATAGAAAGTGGATAGTGGAGCAGATAGGTGGGAATGGAGGACAGGCCGAGGAGGCAGGGATGAAGCTAGTAAAAAATGTGAGTGTGGGTAGGAAGTTGGGATGGGGTTGATCAGTGAGGTGGGAGAAGCGGATAGGAGGGAGAGAAGACAGACAGATCAGCAAGGCAGGGATAAGATGGGGGCTGATCTTGGTATTTGTTCAGGAGTGGGGAGATTTTACAGCTAGTAAAGTCCACATTGAGGGCATTGGGTTGTAGGGTTCCAAGGCCGAACAGGAGGCGGGTTTCCGGGTGACATCGTTGTGAAACTGGAGAAGGCCCAGAATGGACAAGCTGTCCAGGGAGTGGGAGGGGAAGTTGAGTGGTTTGCGACTGGGAGGTGTTGTCATTTGTTGCAAATTGAGCATAGATGCTCCACAAAGCAGTCTCTGAGCCTCTTATACATTGCTGATAAGAAATGTAATTAACAAAAATAGGCTGCTGAGATAATACATGCAGGTTATGTTTATAAATTGATTGAAGTATTCAAGATCTTTAGTGAGTTTTGATTGAAAGACACTCTGCCAATTACAGGAGAAACACAGATTCCTCCCCAAGAATAAGTATTGAAAAGTAGAAGGTTACAAAAAAAACCAAACAGGCCTGGTTGACTCACCTTTGCTGTCAGTTGCTAAGTGTCATGTAGCACAAGGAAGGGGCTAGGTAAAACAAGATAATGAAGGATAAATGAAAGATGTGCCATAACCTGGTGCTCCCACTAAAATTGAGGCAAACACAGTTTACCCATTTGAACCATTGGATCAAGGAAGCTGTCCCAACCACCACCCCCTCAACTCCTCATTCCCATATTATTTGTTAATGCAGCAACAGTTTGACCAGATACAAAATTACAATATTAAATGGTTCAATTTGCTTCATTCTGCAGGGTAACAAGGGTGAACAAGGAATTCAAGGCATTCAAGGGCAGTATGGCAATAAGGTATTAGATCAAAATTCTACAATCAATTATGATAAAAAATTGTAATTCATTTTCATTCTGTCTAGACTTAAGTCAAATGAACCTCTGAGGACCAAATGATATTTCTGTAGGTTAATTAAGTGGTTATGTTGAATTTCTACATATAATTGTGCATTTTTTTTAAAAAGTGTTCTGTAGCTCCACTCCCATCTTCTACTTTGACTGCCACACCTCAGTTTTGCAACTCTCAGCTTCTCAGTCTATTCTAGAGTAATTTCAGTGTCCAAATAAGTACTGTTATTCCCAAATTTTTCTAAAATTCAACTATTTGATTACCATAAGTATATAAAAATCTATGATGCCTGAAAAGGAGGCTAATACCACTTTAAGTGGAGTTTGAATTTTTTTTATTACCCAAGTCAAATTATACCCAAATCTCAATCTCTGCTTCACATGAAGACTATTCGTTTTCAAAGCAACGCTCTGGAAGATTTCACTAGTACTTTACTGAAATTAGTCATAAATCATCGTTTGCAAGATATGGGATTAGCTCATTCATGGAATATTTTTTAGTTAACTTTCCGGGGTATTACCTAATCCTTTTAACATTTTTGCTAAGATAAATCAATCAATCACAAGTCATACTATACCAGTGTGGAATGTTTATTCATCTAATTCTACTTGATTTAACTGAATACTTAAAATGAATATTAGAGCTTACAAAACCCAAAAAAGGAGCAAAAATAAAACACAGCCCCTCAAGACCACTCCACCAATCAATAAGATGACTGAACTGTTTGTATTTAAAAAAAACTTTATCTTTCCATCTAACCTCTGAATAACCTTTGATTCTCTTGTCTGAAAAGAATCTATCTACCTCTGTCTTTGAAGTATTTAATGAACCTGCCTCCAGCACCTTATGAAGCAGGAGAACTCCAAACTGTCATAACCTCCTGAGTGAGAAACAAAATTCTCCCAGCTCTGTACTAAGTGATCCATCCCTAATTTTAAAAACAATGCCCCTAATTCTAGACTAACCACAAGACGAAACGCACTTTCCACATCCAACATGCCAAAACCATTCAGGACCTGACATACTTCAATCAAGTCACCTTTCACTGCTCCAAACACAAGTGGATACAAGCCCAGCCTGTCCACTCTATACTCATGACACACCACTCATTCCAGATATCAGTCTGGATTTCCTTCTCAAAACTGCCTCTAAGACATTTATATTCTCTCTTAAAAGTCGCTGTTTATTAAAATATGATCCTCTTTTAAGGCTTGATCCACTTTGCTAACCTCATTTTCAAGAACCAGGTCCAACAGTGAAGCTTTTCTGTTGAACCGGAGGCATCCTGCCATGGGAAACTCTCCTGCCCTTTGCTGCCTCTCACAGTATCAGTCCCAGTGTATATTTGAATAATTGAAGCGCCCCCCCCCCATCATTGCTCTAGAGTGATGGCATTTTTCTGTAATTTTCCTGCAATTTTCCCCTCTGCAAACTTTCCTTTAGTTGGTCTATAGTGTAGATTTAGCAATTGAACTGTTCCCCTTTTTGTTCTTTAGCTCTAGCCAAAAATCTATTCTGCCATTGAAAACTCCAAGACAAACGCTTAGCGGCTCAGTAGTTTGCACTGCTGCCTCACAGCATCAAGAATCTGTGTGATTGTGCAAACTCCACATATTCTCCCTGTGTTTTCGTGGGTTTGCTCGGATTTCCTCCCACAGTTCAAAGATGTGCAGGCTAGGTCGAATGACCGTGCTATAATGTCCAGTGATGTGCAGGCTAGGTGGGCTAGCCGTGGGAAACACAGGATTTAAAGGTGTGGGGTGGATCTGGGAGGGATGCTTTTCAAAGAGTTGGCACGGACATGACGGACTGCTTCCACATTGTCAGGATTCTACAATTTGGGACTGTTTCTATTTTGATGAAACCATACTGACTGTTCATGATTACCTTGAATAAAAAGGTGTACAGCTATGGTTTTCTTAATGAGCAATTCTGAAACTATACCCAAGACAGTTATCAAGCTTACTGGTCTACAGTCTCCTGTTTTTGCTTCTCTCTCTTCCTGAATAGAGGGATTATATTTGCTACTTGCCAGACTGATAGAACCGTTCCATATGGAAAAATTATCATCGATGCATGTGCTAGCTCCAAAAGGTCACAACAGTGTTAAAAATTGGGTTTAATCATTATTTTTCTTTTTAAAAAGCTGCAATGTTTTTGATTTGTATTAAACAGGGGCAGAAAGGAGAACCAGGCTTACCAGGTCAGCTAGGACAATCTGGAATGCCAGGAATGAAAGGAATAAAGGTATAATGTTTCTGTTCTCCTCATTTGTGGCCTGTTATCTGCACAAGTAGCTCCTTGGCTCAGCATATTTATCCAGTGAATTCAGCCATACAAACTGGGAAGGCTCACGTTCATCCCTGGTTTGTACCAAACCTCAGAAGAAGCAGCTGTCAGCTTCTGGATTGCAAAGAAATTAATTTGGGCTGTTATTATCAGTATTCACCTGTAAAAGCCTTCATAAGTAGGCTGGCAAACACGTTGGAGCACACACCATAATAAGTGACAATTTGAACCAGTTTTTTTGTGGATTGATACTCCAGTAATAAATATCACCTTTAGGAATGAAGGAGAGAGGAAATTAGTCAGCCACAAAAAACAAACAAGATATTTAAAATTTGATGTATGATCACTTTCAATAAATTACAGAATTTAAAGATCCAAATAAGAGTACAATGTTTATTTTGTCTTGTGGGGGCACTGACTCATCCTGACTCACTTTCCATGGCTGATAGCTATTCTCCAGCTATCCATCAAGCATCACAACATAGCCTTGTCGCCAACACAGAGACAACATAAACGTGAACTTTCCAGGAATTAATTGCTCAATGGTAATCAAGAGTGGGAATCCTGGAAAATTTGTTTCCATACTTAACCTGAATCAAACTTCAGATGTCTGCTGCCTGTCTCACTGAGCTAACTTAGGAACATGCTTAAACTAAGCTCGAGATCTTCTGGATTACAACTTCAATATCCCAGCGGATAATATGCTTACCCTACAGGTTCTGAGGAAACCATTCAGTATCTAGATTATTTCTGTGTTTTCATTAATATTTAAAAGTTCACAAGTAGGACATGTTTGGGTCTGATTTACTAGTGTCAGATTGAGAAGCTGAGTTAGGTTTTAAAAACAATTAATATGTAACTTGGATGTGATTAATACATTGAGCATTGTTATGTAACTGTAGTGGCGAATAAATACTCTCTTGGGCTTCAGTAGTGACTCATTCCAAGCCCCAGTGAGAAACTTCTGCTGGATGAAAATCAGCCAGCTATTTAAATACTTACTAACTTCTTGGCCTATCAACGTCCTGCCACTGAAATCCTCCCTGGCCAGAAGTCAGATGACAGCAGCTACTAGCAATTGGTGCTGCTGGAGGCCAAGGCCTGGGACGGGTGAGAAGATTTATTTCAGGACTACTGCAGTTTAGTGTTGCAGGGAAAGAGGGATCAGGGTGATCAAAAACCAGGACAGGGTCCTCCCCAGTCATACCCAGTTAGCCACAGACTGGGGAAAACAGAGGTCATCTCCCGAACCTAGTAGGTAGGCTGCTTTGGTTTCAATGTCAGGAAAGCAACCACTTATCTTGCCTATGTCTTGGATCACAGCATGTATCCAAGCAGTTCTTTTCAGATTCAGGAAAATATAATTAAGAGAAGGCTCGACCACAACTATTTTCTTAAATATGAATGATTATAGTGGTAAGAAAGGATGTTTGATGAGGACCTGTCTACTGAGGTAGTATAGACTGAGGTTAGAAATAGAAAAGGAGGGGTCACCCTGTTGGGAGTTTTCTATAGGCCTACGAAAAGTTCCAGAGATGTAGAAGAAGGGATTGCAAAGATTATTCTGGAGAGGAGTGAAAATAACAGGGTAGTTGTTATGGGGGAATTTAACTTTTCAAATATTGACTGGAAACGCTATATAGTTTGAGTACTTTAGATGGGTCAGTTTTTGTCCAGTGTGTGCAGGAGGGTTTCCTGACACACTACATAGATAGGCTAACAAGAGGCAAGGCCATGTTGGATTTAGTACTAGGTAATGAACCAGGCCAGGTGTTAGATTTGGAGGTAGGTGAGCACTTTGGTAATAGTGACCACAGTTCGGTTACATTTACTTTAGCAATGAAAAGGGATAGATGTATACCGCAGGGCAAGAGTTATAGCTGGGAGCAAAGGTAATTATGAGGTGATTAGGCAACATTTAGGATGCACAAGATGGGGGAATGAAACTGCAGGGGCTGGGCACAATTGAAATGTGGAACTTGTTCAAGGAACAACTACTGCATGCCCTTGATAAATGTGTACCTGTCAGGCAGGGAGGAAAGTGGTTGAGCAAGGGAACTGTAGTTTACTAAAGAGGTTGAATCTCTTGTCAAGAGGAAAGAGGCTTATGTAAAGATGAGGCGTGAAGGCTCAGGACACTTGAGAGTTATACGTTAGCCAGGAAGGATCTAAAGAGAGGAGAAGAGAGCAAAGAAGAGCCAGGAGGGGACAGGAGAATCCTTTGGCAGGTAGGATCAAGGAAAACCCTAAAGCTTTCCATAGATAGGTCAAGAATAAAAGAATGATTAGAGTAAGATTAGGGCCAGTCAAGGATAGTAATGGGAAGTTGTACGTGGAGTCTGAAGAGATAGGAGAGGCACTAAATGATTTTTTTTTTGGTCAGTATTCAGACAGGAAAAAAGACAGTGTTGTCGAGGAGAATACTGAGATACAGGCTATTAGACTAGACGGTATTGAGGTTCATAAAGGAAGAGGTGTTAGCAATTCTGGAAAGTGTGAAAATAGATAAATTCCCTAGGCTGGGTGGGATTTATCCTAGGATTCTCTGGGAAGCTAGGGAGGAGATTGCAGAGCCTTTGGCTTTGATCTTTATGTCATCATTGTCTATAGGAACGTTGCCAAAAGACTGGAGAATAGTAAATGTTGTCCCCTTGTTCAAGAAGGGGAGTAGAGACAGCCCGGGTAATTATAGGCACTGAGACTTACTTCAGTTGTGGGTAAAGTGTTGGAGATGATTATAAGAGATAGGATTTAATATTCATTTAGAAAGGAATAATTTGATTAGGGATAGTCAACAGAGTTTTGTGAAGGGTAGGAAATGGCTCTCGAACCTTGAGTTCTTTGAGAAGGTGACCAAACAGGTGGGATGAGGTAAAGCGGTTGATGTGGTGTATATGGGTTTCAATAAAGCATTTGATAAGGTTCCCCACGGTAGGAAAATACAGAGGCATGGGATTGAATTAGCGGTTTGGATCAGAAATTGGCTAGCTGTAAGATGACAGAGGGTGGTGGTTGATGGGAAATGTTCATCCTGGAGTTCAGTTACTAGTGGTGGGGCCACTGCTGTTTGTCATTTTTATAAGTGACCTGGATGAGGGCATAGAAGGATGGGTTAGTAAATTTGCAGATGACACTAAAGTCATGGAGTTGACTGTGCGGAAGGATGTTACAGGGGGACATAGATAAGCTGCAGAACTGGGCTGAGAGGTGGAAAATGGAGTTTAATGCAGAAAAAGTGTGAGGTGATTCACTTCGGGAGGAGTAACAAGAATACAGAGTACTGGGCTAATTGTAAGATTCTTGGTAGTGTGGATGAGCAGAGATCTTGGTGCCCCTGTACATAGATCCCTGAAAGATGCCACCCAGGTTGATGGAGTTGTTTAGAAGGCACACGGTGTGTTAGTTTTTAAATTGGTAGCGGGATTGAGTTTTTAATTGGTAGCGGGATTGAGTTTCAGAGCCACGAAGTCATGTTGCAGCTGTACTGAACTCTGGTGCAGACACACTTGGAGTATTGCATACAGTTCTGGTCGCCACATTATAGGAAGGATGTGGATGTGTTGGAAAGGGTACAGGGGAGATTTACCAGGATGTTGCCTGGTATGGAGGGAAGGTCTTATGAGGAAAAGCTGTGGGACTTGAAGCTATGTCCTTTAGAGAGAGAAGAAGATTAAAGAGGCGACTTAAGAGACATACAAGATGATCAGAGGATTAGATAGGGGGGACAGTGAGAGCCTTTTTCCCCCTCAGATGGTGATGGCTAGCACGAGGCGACATAGCTTTAAATTGAGGGATGATAGATATAGGAGAGATGTCAGAGGTAGGTAGTTAAATATTCAACACTCCAATAGGGACATTGACTGGATATTAAAAATAAAATGAATCAATCTTATCATCAGGAGTTGAAGACTCACTCATGTTAAAACTGTATTTGAAGTTCAAGCTGACAGGAATATGAAATTCCAGACATGGTGATTTCTGGAATTAAAAATTTACCCAAGTCCAAACACACAGAACCAATTGCAAGAGGTAAATTTTTATTCAAGCTTTACAAACCAAGTTTTTGAATCAACATTTTACAGATTTTTGATTTACACAACGAGTGATGATTTCTTTAAAAAGGACATTAACAATACACATTCCACACTAATACAGGCACACACCACACTTTCAATTCAACAGACATTTCCCAAAATACAAACTAAAAACTTCAAAAAAAAGTCCCCAGATCTCAAGCTCCAGGGAACAAAAAGACAAATTGTACAAGACAACATTTAACAACCAACAAACAGAGGTGCATTCAAACCAGCCCAAAGAGTTAACATTTCTACAAGGTTCAGTGAACCTACACAGTACAGAAACCTGACTCTAATTATTTCTTTTTCTCCACTTATAACCATCCCCAGTCCTTTCAAGGGTCCTAATTGTGCTAACATGTTACCTTCAGACCCAAATCTAGACTCTCTCACATTCCACCCCTGGAATGCAGAAGATCTCCAGGGCATCAGGTTGCCTTTTCCTTCTCTTACACATTATCCCTGATTGCTAAATATGTCTGGATCACAGCATGTAGTCAAGTGGTTCTTTTCAGGTTCAGCTAAATCTAATTAAGAAAAAGCTTGATAACAGCAATTTGCTAAAACATGAATGTTTATTAAGTAATAATGAATTACTATTGTGGTAATATTAAATGGGAGGGGGGGGGGAACAAGTCTTACATCTTTCTGTCTGCCAGAGTCTCTCTCCCTCTCTCTCCCCCCACCGCCAAAACACAACTGCAGAAAAACAAATTGCAGGCGCTATCTTCAGCCCATAAAGGAGTGTTAACAAGACCCATCCAGGGTTATGTAACTTGTTAAGTATCATCAACAATTTTAGCCATTCAGTCCATCCTGTACAGTTTATCTTCTCATGCAGCTGTTGAATGTCATCATTAACTTTTAGTCCTTTGCCCATCCTATCTAGCCTACCAGATAGGTGAGTAATTAGGCCAATGCGAGATTGAGGCCCTTAAGTGCTGAAGGGCCTTAATTGATGATGGTTTATTGCTTTTCCCACCTGGAACATGATTGATAAAGTGGCAGGAAGAGAACAAGTATCTCATCAATGCAATACTAAATAAAATTCAAAAGAACTATGGATTCTGTAAATCAAGAACAAAAACAGAAGTTGCTGAAAAGGCTCATCAGGTCTGGCAGCATCAGTGAAGAAAAATCCAAGTTAACGTTTCAGGTCCAGTGAACTTTCCTGAGAACTCATGTTTTTTTCTTCACAAAGGCTGCCAGCCCTGCTGACCTTTTCCAGCAACATCTGTTTTTGTATCTCATCATTGTGAATCTGCTTGATTATTTGCCCTTCCCATCATCTGTCCACTACCTCTAGGAGAGTAAAATCTCATCCTGTATTTTGTTATAGCATTTAAAATGGTAACAATTTTATTTTGTATTTTGTTGTCAACCAGCATATTTGAATGGCAGCATGTATTTAGATAATACTGTAATGATAAGAGCTCTGGCAGAACCAAAGCTGGAAATCTTTGTGGCTATTAACTGTTTTCCTGATTCCCAAAGGCCTGTGTATGATTAGTGGAGGAAAACAGTGGTATATCATGGTAATATCACTGGACTAGTAAGCCAAAAGCCAGGCTAATGTGCTGAGAGCATGGGTTTGCATTACACGTGGCTGGTGAAATTTGGATTCAATTAGTAAAATCTGAAAGTAAAAACTGATCACAGTCACTTGTTATAAAAGCCTATCTGGTTCACTTGCCCTTTTAAGGAAGGTAAATCTGCTATGCTCACCTGGTTTGACCTACATGTGGCTACAGACCAGAAGCAATGTGGTGACTTTTAAGCAGCCTCTAAAATAGTCTAACAAATCAGTTAAAGGGATGATGGTCTTGCATGCAACAGCCACATCCCTACAAGGAAAAAAACACTATACAAGTCTGGAAGGTTGTGAGATACTCTCCACTGACCTTGGTGATTTTGTTTTAAATTCATTCATTGGATGTGGGCATGGCTGGTTAGGTCAGCATTTTTGCCTGTCTCTGAATGCCCTGAAGAAAGTGGTAGTGAGTTGCCTTCTTGAACCGCTGCAGTCCTCATAGTGTAGAGATATACAGAGTGCTATTGAGAGAGTTCCAGGTTTGGAAGATGTTGTTGAAGGACGTTTGGTTTATTACCGCAGTGCATATTGTTGATAGTAGCAGCCAGTGCACAATGTGAGGGGTATCAATGGTGAATGAGGCCAATCAAGCAAGTGGAGAGTATTGCATCACACTCCTAACTTGTACATTTTAGATTCTAGATAGGCACAGGGGATATAAGACATGGGTTACTCACAGTATTCCTTGACTCTGATCTGCTCTTGTAACCAAGTTATTTGTATGGCTGGCCCAGTTAAGTTTTTAGTAAATGGTAACCTCCAGAGTTTTGATCATGGAGGATACGTTGCAGTAACTCACGAATTTCCTTAGATAGCACCTTCTAGACTTGTGACCTCTACCAATAATGACAACAGCAGCAGATGGATGGAAACACCACCACTCAAATGTTGCCCTTCAAATCACACGCCTATGTGACTGAGAATTATATCAATGTTCCTCCACTATTATTGGGTAAAAATCTTGAAATTTCATCCCTAACAGTGTTGTGGGTGTCCCTATACCCCAAGGTCTGCAGCAGTGCAATAAGGCCTGGTGAATGACATCCACATTCCCATGAATGAACAAAAAGAGCTCGTGGGAAGATGGTTAGACATTGTATAGGAGACAGTCATGTCTCATGTGATATGAATGTCACTTGCTATTTATCAACCTAAGCCTTTATATTGCTCAGGTCATGCTTCAGTAGCAGTCCAGGATTGTTTCAGTATCTATGGGATTATGTTGCTGAACACTGTACAGTCATAAGCAGTAGTAATACCATGAAATATCAAGGGTTAATTCAGATCCTGTCTTGTTGAAGGTGCTCATTGCTGGGCACTTGCCTGTGTGAGAACCTGGACTGTCTCACTCATTGCAAGTAATGCTGAGCATTGTGCAATCATTAGCAAGCATCCCAAATTGTCACCTTAGAATGGAGGCATCGTCATTGATGAAGCAGATTAAGATTGTAGAACCTGGGACACCACCCTGAGGAATCTCTGCTGGTATTATAACTTCCACCAAACAGACCCACCTTCCTTTATGTTAGGTATGACTTCAACCAGAAGAGTTTGCCCCCGATTCCCATTGACTTCAGTTTTGCAAGGGCTTCTTGGTGCATTACTTCCTCACTGGGTTGACACCCAGAGTTATATATTGTCTTTCAGGAGAGCAAGTTATTTCAAGTTGTCTTCACAAGGGAAAAAGTATTGACCAAATTGTTGGATTAAAGGCAGATAAGTGCCCAGGGCCTTATAGCCTCCATTTTTTGCAACAGCAGGAGCAGTGACAGCAAGGACCAGGGGCCTGCTGGGAAGGTGAGTTACCCAGTTAAAAACATGCCTCGTGCAATCAGCGGCCTCCATTTTTTGCGGCAGCAGCACGGGAGCAGTGACAGCGAGGACCAAAGTTTCCCAGTTAAAAACATGCCTTGTGCAATCAGCAACCTCCATTTTTGCGGTAGCGGGAGCAGTGAGAGCGAGGATTAGGAGCCTGCCGGGAAGGTAAGTTTCCCAGTTAAAAACGTAAATCATGCAATCAGCGGCCTCCATTTTTTGCAGCAGCAGGAGCAGTGAGAGCGAGGGCAAGGAGCCTGCCGGGAAGGTAAGCTCTTCTTTTCGGCAGCAGAGCTGAGTGGGAGCAGTCGAATTACACTCGCGACTCATGAGTGAATTGATATATTTGGGCAGTGGCTAAACCTGAGACATGTAGTGTCTCCCACCCACCCTCCTCCTCTGACCAAAAAAGAAAGACTCTGGCGTGTTGATGAAGTAAGTGTTTTTCTCTTATTTTTTTAAATCATGTGCTGCTAAGTAGAGTGATTTGGTACAATTTTTTTTTCGTTTCATTTATCTAGTGTTTGATATTATGGTAGGATGAAGTTAAGGTTAAGAGTAAAAATGGCAGGATATCCCAGACCCATGTTATGCTCAATTTGGGAGTTCATGTCCCTGACTCCTACAGGTGCAGGAAGTGTGTCCAGTTACAGCTCTTGTTAGACCGCATGATGGCTCTGGAGCTGCTGATGGACTCACTTTTGAGCATCCTCAATGCTGAGAAAGTCATGGATAGCACATTCAGCAAATTGGTCACTCCACAGATTAGGATTGCTTGGGAAAAAAAGGGAATGAGTGACCAAAAGGCGGACAAAACGCAGGAAGGCATTGCAAGTAAACTGTTTTGGATACTGTTGGGGGAGATGGCTCACCAGGGGAAGGCAGCAGTAGCCAGGTTCATGGCACCATGGCTGGCTCTGCTGTACAGAAGGGCGGGAAAAAGAATGGAAGGGCTATAGTCACTGGGGATTGAATTGTAAAGGGAGTAGGTAGGCAGGTTCTGTGGTCAAAAATGAGACTCCTGAATGCATCTGCAGTTCCTACTATACTGAATGGTATGTTGCCTCCCAGGCGCACGGGTCAGGGATGTCTCAGATCGACTGCAGGACATTCTGAAGGAGGAGGGTGAACAGCCAGCTGTCGTGGTGCATATAGACACCAATGATATAGGTAAAAAACAGGATGAGGTCCTACAAGCAGAATTTAGGGAGTAAGGAGCCAAGTTAAAAAGTAGGACCTCAGAGGTAGTAATCTCAGGATTGCTACCAGTGCCATATGCTAGTCAGAGTAGAAATGAAAGAATAGGCAGGATAAATGAATGGCTTGAGAGATGCTGCAGGACGGAGGTGTTCAGATTTTTGGGACATTGGGACCAGTTCTGGGGGAGGCCGGACTATTTCAAATCGGACGGTCTACACCTAGGCAGGACTGGAACCAATGTCCTAGGGGGTGCTTTTGCTGTTGGAGAGGGGTTAAACTAATGTGGCAGGGGGATGGGAACAAAATGGAGGAGGTTAGTGGACAGTAAGGAGGTAGCAACTTAAGCCTGTAAGGAACTAGATAATGAAGTCAGTGTGACTAACGGGAAGAGTAGGCAGAGAGCAGATGATGAACGCAAAAGGACAGGTGGTCTGAGGTGCATTTGTTTTAATGTGAGAAGTGTAGTAGGTAAGACAGACAAACTTAGGGCTTGGATTAGAACCTGAGAGTATGATGTTATTGCTATTACTGAGCCTGGGTTGAGGGAAGGGCAAGATTGGCAACTAAATATCCCAGGATATAGATGCTTTAGGCAGGTAAAAGGGGTGGAGGAGTTGCCTTATTGGTCAAGAGGATATCACAGATATGCTGAAGGAGGGTTCTATGGAGGACTCGAGCAGTGAGGCAATATGGGCAGAGTTCAGAAATAGGAAGTGTACGGTAACAATGTTTTGGCTGTACTGCAGGCCTCCCACCAGTGAGCGTGAGATTGAGGCACAAATATGTAGACAAATTATGGAAAGATTTCAGAGCAACAGGGTGGTGGTGATGGCAGATTTTAATTTTTCCAACATTGACTAGGATTGACTTAGTTTTAGGGGTTTAGATGGACCAGAATTTGTAAGGCACATCTAGGAGGGTTTTCTAGAGCAGTATGTAAATAGTCCAACTCGTTAAGGGGCCACAGTAGACCTGGTGTTGGGGAACAAGCCCAGCCAGTTGGTTGAAGTCTCGGTAGGGGATTACTTTGGGAACAGTCATAACAATTCTGTAAGTTTTAGCATACTGATGGACAAAGACAAGAATGGTCCTAAAGGAAGAGTGCTGACCTGGGGGAAGGCCAACTATAACAAAGTTCAGCAGGAGCTGGGGAATGTGGATTGGGAGCAGCTGTTTGAGGGTAAATCCACATTTGATATGTGGGAGGCTTTTAAAGAGAGGTTGATTAGAGTGACGGACAGACATGCACCTTTGAAAATGAGGGATAGAAAGGGCAAGATTAGGGAAGCATGGATGACAGGTGAAATTGAGAGACTAGTAAAGAGGAAGAAGGAAGCATTCATAAGGTCTAGGCAACTGAAAACAGACAAAGATTTGGAAGAATATCAGGAAAGTCGGACCAATCTAAAATGAGGAATCAAGAGGGCAAAAATATCTTTGTCAAACAGGGTTAAGGAAAATCCCAAAGCCTTTTACTCATACATAAGGAGCAAGAGGGTAACTAGAGAAAGGGTTGGCCCACTCAAGGACAAAGGAGGGAAGTTTTGCAAGGAGTCAGAAAAAATGAATGAGATTCTTAATGAGTACTTAGCATCGGTATTCACCAAGGAGAAGGACACAACAAATGTTGAGGTTAGGGATAGATGTTTGATTACTGTAGGTGAAGTCAGCATAAGGAGGGGGGGGGGGGAAGTGTTGGGTATTCTAAAAGGCATTAGGGTGGACAAGTCCCCAGATCCAAATGGGATCTATCCCAGGTTACTAAGGGAAACGAGAAAGGAAATAGCTAGGGCCTTAACAGATATCTTTGCAGCATTTTTGAACACGGGTGAGGCCCCAGAAGACTGGAGAATTGCTAATGTTGTCCCCTTGTTTAAGATGGGTAGCAAGGATAATCCAGGTAATTATAGACTGTGAGCCTGACGTCAGTGGTGGGGAAGCTGCTGGAGAAGATACTGAGGGATAGGATCTATTTACATTTGGAAGAAAAAGGGCTTATTAGTGATAGGCAGCATGGTTTTGTGCAGGGAAGGTCATGTCTTACCAACTTGATAGAATTCTTTGAGGAAGTGACAAAGTTGATAGATGAGGGAAGGGTTGTAGATGTCATATACATGGACTTCAGTAAGGCATTTGATAAGGTTCCCCATGGTAGGCTGATGGAGAAAGTGAAGTTGCATGGGGTCCAGGTGTACTAGCTAGATGGATAGAGAACTGGCTGGGCAACAAGAGACAGAGTTGTAGTGGAAGAGAGTTTCTCAAAATGAAGAACTGTGACCAGTGGTTTTCCACAGGGATCTGTGTTGGGACCACTGTTGTTTGTGGTATACATAAATGATCTGGAGGAAGGTATAGATGGCCTGATTAGCAAGTTTGCAGATGACACCAAGATTGGCGGAGTAGCAGATAGGGAATGGGACTGTCGGAGAATGCAGTAGAGTATAGATAGATTGGAGAGTTGGGCAGAGAAATGGCAGATGGAGTTCAATCCAGGCAAATGCGAGGTGATGCATTTTTGAAGGTCCAATTCTAGAGCAAATTATATGGTAACTGGAAAAGCCCTGGGGAAAATTGATGCACAAAGATCTGGGTGTTCAGGTCTGTTATACCCTGAAAGTGGCAATGCAGGTCAATAGAGTGGTCAAGAAGGCATATGGCATGCTTTCATTCATCCGACGGGGTAATGAGTACAAGAGTTGTCAGGTCATGTTACAGTTGTATAGGAGTTTGGTTCGACCACATTTGGAATACTGCCTACAGTTCTGGTCGCCACATTACCAAAAGGATGTGGATGCTTTGGAGAGGGTGCAGAGGTTCACCAGGATGTTGCCTGGAATGGAGGGTGCTAGCTATGAAGAGAAGTTGAGTAGATTAGGATTATTTACATTAGAAAGACAGAGGCTGATGGGGGCTCTGATTGATGTCTACAAAATATGAGAGGTATACACAGGGTGGATAAAAGAAGCTTTTCTCCCCCCCCAGAGTGGGGGACTCAATTATTAGGGGGTCATGATTTCAAGGTGAGAGGGGAAAGGTTTAAGGGAGATATGCGTAGAAAATTCTTTCCGCAGAGGGTGGTGGGTGCCTGGTACGCATTGCCAGCGGAGGTGGTAGAGGCGGCCACGATGGTGTCAGTTAAGATGTATCTAAACAGATACATGAATGGGCAGGGAGTAGAGGGATACAGATCCTTGGAAAATAGGTGACAAGATTAGATGGTGGATCTGGATCGGCTTAGGCTTGGAGGGCCGAAGGGCTCGTTCCTGTGCTGTAATTTTCTTTGTTCTTTGTTCTGTCATAGAGTCTTAAAGGAAACGGCAGCAGAAATAGTGGATCCACTGGTTTTAATGTTCCAAATTCCCTGGATGCTGGAAAGGTTCCAGGGAATTGGGAAAATCCTAATATAATGCCTTATTCAAAAAAAGGAGGGAGGCAGAAATTAGGAAACTAAACACCAGCTAGTTTTAACATGTGTCATTGGAAAATTATTAGAATCTATTATTACGGAAGTAATAGCAAAACATTTGATAAGTCAAGATGCAATCCACCAGAGTCATTATGGTTTCATGAAGAGTAAATCGTGTTTGACTGATTTCATTGAGTTCTTCAAAGATGTAACCAGCAAAATAGATAATAGGGATTCTGTGGATTAGTATGTCTGGACTTCCAGAAGACATTTAATAAGTTGCTACAGAGTAGCTTAATACACAAGGCACTATCATGTATTAGGGGTAATGTATTAATTTAAATAGAGGATTGACTAACCAAAAGAAAGCAGAGAATCAGAAATAATTGGCGCTTTTTCTGGTTGTCAAATGTAACTCGTGGTGTGCCTTAGGGTTTGATCTTCCAACCCCAACTATCTACAATCTATATTATTTACTTGGATATAGAGATAGAGGGTACTCTAGCCAAATTTTCAGAAAACACTAAAATAGGTGGGAAAATAAGTTGCAATGAAGATATTAATAAATTCTAAATGCATATGGATAGGTTATATAAAAAAAGAGTCAAAATTTGGCAGATGGTGTTTAACATGGATAATTTTTTTGATCAAAAGATTAGAAATGCACCTTATTATCTAAATGGAGAAAAACTTCAGAATACTTCAGTGCAGAGGAGTCTTGTGTATGAATTGCAAAAAATTAGTATGCAGGTACGGCATGTAATAAGGAAGGTAAAGTGAATTTTGGCATTTATTGCTCAAGTAGTAAAGTATAAAAATGTGGAAGTGTTGCTATAACTGTACAAAGCATTAATTAGATCTGGTCTAGAGATTTCTATGTACGTTTGGACCTCTGACTTGAGGACGCATGTCATTGCTTTGGAGGCAGTTCAGAGGAGCTTTGCTAGACTTATTCCAGAGATGAGGGCTTTATCTTATGAAGAGAGATTGAGCAGTTTAGGCCTCTATTCTGTAGAGGTTTGAAGAATGAGAAGAGATCTAATTGGGGAAAATGAGATTTTAAAGAAAAGTGACAATTTAGACATGGCATCGATACTTCCCCTTGTGGGCTAATCTAAAACAAGTTGTCATAATTTTAGCAACTTTAGTATAGAGATAAG